>NC_083226.1:174310161-174414426 GCF_032191835.1 Heteronotia binoei
GTTCTTCACGCCTACTTGCCTGGACCCTTTCTGTTGAAGAGACTGGGAATTGAACCTGGGACCTTCTGCTTACCAAGCAGATGCTCTGCCACTGAGCCACAGCCCCATTCATGGCTCTCCAGGGTCTCAAGCTGAGGTTTTTCACGCCTATTTGCCTGGACCCTTTTTTGGCGATGCCAGGGATTGAACCTGGGACTTTCTGCTTACCAAGCAGATGCTCTACCACTGAGCCACCATCCCTCCCCAAGCTCGACCTCCCAAGTTCTTCTGACTGTCCCCGGCCCAAGAGATGCCCCATCTTGCCTCTACCAGGGCCAGGACTTTCTTGGTGCTGGCCCCGACCTGGTGGAATCAGCTCCCTGTGGGGATCCGGGCCCTCCCTGGCTTGCTGGCCTTTTGTAGGGCCTGTAAAACGGAGCTGTTCTGCTAGGTCTTTGGATGAGACAGCAGGAATCTATTTATCAGTCGGTTGGCTTCCCCCCTACTGCTCTGCTGCTCTACTGTTCTGTGATGCTGTATTGCGGTACTATTTTGTGCTATACCACCTTGCCGCCGGGTCATCTTGCTGAATCGTCTTGCTGCGCTTTGATGAATGTTGTAATTGGTGTTATGATGATTTTATTGTGATGTTACTTCTATTTGCTGTACTCCGCTCTGAGCCCCCAATAGGGGAAATGGGTAGAATATAAATAAACTAATAATAATGATAATAGTAATTATGGGAAAGGGCAGGCTATAAGTTAACAGAAATAAATAAATAGGTTTGGAACACTTTCCCTATGAAGAAAGGTTAAAACGCTTGGGGCTCTTGAGCTTGGAGAAACGTCGACTGCGGGGTGACATGATAGAGGTTTACAAGATAATGCATGGGATGGAGAAAGAAGAGAAAGAAGTCCTTTTCTCCCTTTCTCACAATACAAGAACTCGTGGGCATTCGATGAAATTGCTGAGCAGTCGGGTTACAATGGATAAAATGAAGTGCTTCTTCACCCAAAGGGTGATTAACATGTGGAATTCACTGCCACAGGAGGTGGTGGTGGCTACAAGCATAGCCAGCTTCAAGAGGGGGTTAGATAAAAATATGGAGCAGAGGTCCATCAGTGGCTATTAGCCACAGTGAGTGTGTGTGTGTGTGTGTGTGTGTGTGTATATATATATATATATATATTGGGGGGGGGCCACTGTGTGACACAGAGTGTTGGACTGGATGGGCCGTTGACCTGATTCAACATGGGTTCTCTTATGTTCTTATGTGACACAGAGTGTTGGCCTGGAGGGGCCATTGGCCTGATCCAACAGGGCTTCTCTTATGTTCTTATGTGACACAGAGTGTTGGACTGGATGGGCCATTGGCCTGATTCAACATGGCTTCTCTTATGTTCTTATGTGACACAGAGTGTTGGACTGGAGGGGCCACTGGCCTGATCCAACAGGGCTTCTCTTATGTTCTTATGTGACACAGAGTGTTGGACTGGAGGGGCCACTGGCCTGATCCAACAGGGCTTCTCTTATGTTCTTATATGACACAGAGTGTTGGACTGGAGGGGCCACTGGCCTGATCCAACATGGCTTCTCTTATGTTCTTACGAGACACAGAGTGTTGGACTGGAGGGGCCATTGGCCTGATCCAACAGGGCTTCTCTTATGTTCTTAATAAATAAATAAATAAATTACTTGGATGGGAGACCTCCTTGGAATGCCGGCAATTGGGTGGCAGGGGCAGGCTTTATTCAGCCACCTCTCTAGATATTGTCCAGGCCCCTAGTAGAGGGCAGTCACCAGAGTCAGTCACATGCACACAAGTGGCTGCCATTGCACGGACATAAAATAATATAAAACTGCACAAACGCAAGAAGGATGGTTTCTGCAAACCTGAGCAGCGCTCCAACTTTGCAGAAAATTACTTCCTGCGTCAGTGCGGTCCCAATCCTCAGATTTAAGTCTCTGCAGATAAAGGGGGGGGTGCACGTCGTTATTACATCTACAGATACATTAAGAGAGTCATTTCACAGTACGCCAGGCAAGCGATTCGATGAGCTCTCCTCCGGTACGGAAAGGGGAAAGCGGCAAAGAAAGGTCTTCATATCCCGAACCGCAAGATATGCAAAGAGGACGACAAGACAACGTGAAACCGTTACCTGTTTTGGTGAGCAAAAGGTTATCCAAATGTCGGTCCCCCACGCCGAGGATGTACGTTATCACACAATAGCCGGCTGGAACGAAATGCAAATCGTCAGAGGCAAACTGAGATTGCTTCCCTAGGAAATCATAAGAAATGCCACAAGACGCCTGGGTCTTATCTGCTGCCTACAGTGATGTCTCGTGTCCTAGATAGGTTCAGAATGTGATCTGCAAATGGAACTTTTCACATTGGCCAAGATTTTGTGGGGGAGGGCTGGTTATATACCAAGGGTCCATCCAATGGCAGCCATTGATGCTGTTTTTCCTGGCGCCTACAGACGGGGCTTTAAGAAGAAAAGGATGATGATATTGGATTTATATCCCACCTTGCCCTCTGAATCTGAGCCTCAGAGTGGTCGCAATCTCCTTTACCTTCCCCCCCACGCACACACACACGCAACAGACACCCTGTGAGGTAGGCAGGGCTGAGAGGGCCCTCACAGCAGCTGCCCTTTCAAAGACAGAGACTCAGAGCGGCCTACAATCTCCTTTCCCTTCTTCCCCCCACAACAGACACCCTGTGAGGTGGGTGGGGCTGGAGAGGGCTCTCACAGCAGCTGTCCTTTCAAGAACAGAGTCTCAGAGCGGCCCACAATCTCCTTTCCCTTCCTCCCCCACAACAGACACCCTGTGAGGTGGGTGGGGCTGAGAGGGCTCTCACAGCAGCTGCCCTTTCAAAGACAGAGACACAGAGCGGCCTACAATCTCCTTTACCTTCCTCTCCCACAACAGACACCCTGTGAGGTGGGCGGGGGCTGAGAGGGCTCTCACAGCAGCTGCCCTTTCAAGGACAATCTCTGCCAGAGCTGTGGCTGACCCAAGGCCATTCCAGCAGGTGCAAGTGAAGGAGTGGGGAATCAAACCCGGTTCTCCCAGATAAGAGTCTGCATACTTAACCACTACAGCAAACTTGCAAGGAGGGCAAAATTAAAATTGAATGAACGAACGAATAAGCAAACGAACGCTAGTGGATGGTGTTAGAAGAAGACGACTGCAGATTTATACCCTGCCCTTCTCTTTGAATCAGAGACTCAGAGCGGCTCACAATCTCCTATATCTTCTCCCCCCACAACAGATACCCTGTGGGGTGGGTGGGACTGAGAGAGCTCTTTACAGCAGCTGCCCTTTCAAGGACAACCTCTGCCAGAGCTATGGCTGACCCAATCCATTCCAGCAGGTGCAAGTGGAGGAGTGGGGAATCAAACCCGGTTCTCCCAGATAAAAGCCCACACACTTAACCACTACACCAAACTGGTTTAACCCAGCAAGACTTCTGATTGCTCACTGGAGATTTTCAGCTGTGTAGATTTTTTTTTTTTTTAACGTCGCTTCAGCAGCAGCTGCCATCGCAACTCAAAAATCTTCACTATGTGACTGAAGGTAAGGGCGGTGGCCATTTTGGGGTTAGCTCCACATCCTGAGACAGCCATTTTTGGCAGACATTTTGTGACTACATTCACAGTGCAGTGTTAGAATTCTAAAGGTGCCCATAGGCTCAAAAAGGTCAGGAACCCCATTAAATACTTCCATTCGCCCCAACAAAGTTCAATTTCAGGTGACTTCCACACATCACCGACTGTCACACTAGTGTTCTACCATGCAAGGCACTGTGGCAGTGCACGACTTCAACAGTGTGAAATCAATGTGCAAATGCAACCTTACTCTCCAACTAGAACGGATAGAAGGAAGTCCTTCTTCACCCAAAGGGTGATTAACACGTGAAATTCACTGCCACAAGAGGTGGCGGCTACAAGCATAGACAGCTTTAAAAGAGGATTGGATAAATATATGGAGCAGAGGTCCATCAGTGGCTATTAGCCACACAGCATATTGATGGAACTCTCTGTCTGGGGCAAGTGATGCTCTGTATTCTTGGTGCTTGGGGGGCAACAGTGGGAGGACTTCTGGCCCCACTGGTGGACCTCCTGATGGCACCTGAGTTTTGGCCACTGTGTAACACAGAGTGTTGGACTGGATGAGCCATTGGCCAGATCCAACATGGCTTCTCTTCTGTTCTTAAGAGCAGAGGTCCATCAGTGGCTATTAACCACACAGCGTATTGATGGAACTCTCTGTCTGGGGCAAGTGATGCTCTGTATTCTTGGTGCTTTGGGGGGGGGGGCAACAGTGGGAGGGCTTCTAGTGTCCTGGCCACACTGGTGGACCTCCTGATGGCACCTGGGTTTTGGGCTACTGTGTGAAACAGAGTGTTGGATTGGATGAGCCATTGGCCAGATCCAACATGGCTTCTCTTCTGTTCTTAAGAGCAGAGGTCCATCAGTGGCTATTAACCACACAGCGTATTGATGGAACTCTCTGTCTGGGGCAAGTGATGCTCTGTATTCTTGGTGCTTTGGGGGGGGGGGCAACAGTGGGAGGGCTTCTAGTGTCCTGGCCACACTGGTGGACCTCCTGATGGCACCTGGGTTTTGGGCTACTGTGTGAAACAGAGTGTTGGATTGGATGAGCCATTGGCCAGATCCAACATGGCTTCTCTTCTGTTCTTAAGAGCAGAGGTCCATCAGTGCCTATTAGCCACACAGCGTATTGATGGAACTCTCTGTCTGGGGCAAGTGATGCTCTGTATTCTTGGTGCTTTGGGGGGGTGGGGCAACAGTGGGAGGGCTTCTAGTGTCCTGGCCCCACTGGTGGACCTCCTGATGGCACCTGGGTTTTGGGCTACTGTGTGAAACAGAGTGTTGGATTGGATGAGCCATTGGCCAGATCCAACATGGCTTCTCTTCTGTTCTTAAGAGCAGAGGTCCATCAGTGCCTATTAGTCACACAGCGTATTGATGGAACTCTCTGTCTGGGGCAAGTGATGCTCTGTATTCTTGGTGCTTGGGGGGCAACAGTGGGAGGACTTCTGGAGTTCTGGCCCCACTGGTGGACCTCCTGATGGCACCTGAGTTTTGGCCACTGTGTAACACAGAGTGTTGGACTGGATGAGCCATTGGCCGGATCCAACATGGCTTCTCTTCTGTTCTTAAGAGCAGAGGTCCATCAGTGGCTATTAACCACACAGCGTATTGATGGAACTCTCTGTCTGGGGCAAGTGATGCTCTGTATTCTTGGTGCTTTGGGGGGGGGGGGGGCAACAGTGGAAGGGCTTCTAGTGTCCTGGCCCCACTGGTGGACCTCCTGATGGCACCTGGGTTTTGGGCTACTGTGTGAAACAGAGTGTTGGATTGGATGAGCCATTGGCTGGATCCAACATGGCTTCTCTTCTGTTCTTAAGAGCAGAGGTCCATCAGTGCCTATTAGCCACATAGCGTATTGATGGAACTCTCTGTCTGGGTAAAGTGATGCTCTGTATTCTTGGTGCTTTGGGGGGGGCAACAGTGGGAGGGCTTCTAGTGTCCTGGCCCCACCGGTGAATCTCCTGACGGCACCTGGGTTTTGGGCTACTGTGTGACACAGAGTGTTGGACTGGATGGGCCACTGGCCTGATCCAACATGGCTTCTCTTATGTTCTTACATTCCCCACTGACTCTACGTAAAACTGCACTGCACATTCCTTGGCCCCCTCCTCTACCAAAAGGGAGGCTGCAGCCAAGAAATCCGAAGGAGACTGAGGCTGGGAAAGGGCAGTCGTGAAGGAGCTAGAAAAGATCCTTTAGTATTGGAAGGGGAACGTTGGAAATACGCATTGTAGTTTTCAAGCCCACCTGGGAAAAAAACAAGAACAGTTCCATGGGGAATAACACAAATTAATGTTAACATGGTTGTGTAAACCTCTGGCTTGTCACAGGAATCCCAAAACAGTGGCACCTAAGAACACAGTGGGAATTCGCCCCTGAAAAATGAAGATCCAGGGCTTCTGGGAGGGCAGGAACACAGTTCCGGCTGGCTTTGTGTCAGGGGGTGTGGCTTAATATGCAAATGAGTTCCTGCTGCGCTCTTTCTACCAAAAAAAGCCCCTGGACTGAAGGCCTGGAGTATGATATGTTTATATTGCAATAGACAGCCATGTAGAGAATGCTTAAAACTGTGGCCAGTTTGGTCTAGTGGTTAAGTGTGCAGACTCTTATCTGGGAGAACCGGGTTTGATTCCCCACTCCTCCACTTGCAGCTGCTGGAATGACCTTGGGTCAGCCATAGCCCTCCCATTGTCCTTGAAAGGACAGCTTCTGTGAGAGCCAGTTTGGTGTAGTGGTTAAGTGTGCGGACTCTTATCTGGGAGAACCAGGTTTGATTCCTCACTCCTCCCCTTGCAGCTGCTGGAATGGCCTTGGGTCAGCCATAGCCCTCACACTGTCCTTGAAAGGGCAGCTTCTGTGAGAGCCAGTTTGGTGTCGTGGTTAAGTGTGCGGACTCTTATCTGGGAGAACCGGGTTTGATTCCCCACTCCTCCACTTGCAGCTGCTGGAACGGCCTTGGGTCAGCCATAGCTCTGGCAGAGGTTGTCATTGAAAAGGCAACTTCTGTGAGAACCCTCTCAGCCCCACCCACCTCATAAGCTGTCTGTTATGTGTGTGGGGGGGAGGTAAAGGAGATTGTGAGCCGCTCTGAGATTCAGAGTATAGGGCAGGATATAAATCCAATATCATCTTTTTCTTTGACTCTTGGACTTAAGGTTTGTGCCATCTGACACAAGTCTTGAAAACGTGTTCGATAGCAAAGCTAGTTTTCTTGCTTTTCTGCTGTGTGACTTTAGAGCTATGTGCTGCCTGCAGAATGAATCTTTTGTCTCGACAGAAATTAAATAAAACGTTATACTTAAAAAAGAAAGAAAGGTTTGGTCACTTGCATGGAACAACCAGGTTTTGGATTTTTATTTTTTTTTTGAGCAGGAGCACAGCTTCGGGTGCCTTGGCGTCAGGGTGTGTGGCCTAATATGCTAATGAGTCCCTGCTGGGCTTTTTTTACAAACAAAGAGGCCCTGTGAAGACCTATGGGGTAATTCATACCGTATGTTCCCCAGGACTATGTATGGGTATGGAAGTTGGACAATGATAAATGCTGATATGTTGATTCATTTGATATATGGTGTCAAAAGGGAGAGTGCCAGTTTGGTGTACTGGTTAAGTGTGCAGACTTTTATCTGGGAGAACCGGGTTTGATTTCCCACTCCTCCACTTGCACCTGCTGGCATGGCCTTGGGTCAGCCATAGCTCTGGCAGAGGTTGTCCTTGAAAGGGCAGCTTCTGGGAGAGCCCTCTCCAGCCCCACCCGCCTCACAGGGTGTCTGTTGTGGGGGAAGAAGATATAGGAGATTGTGAGCCACTCTGAGACTCTGATTCAGAGAGAAGGATGGGTATAAATCTACGGTCTTCTTCTTCCCCACTCTTCTACTTGCAGCTGCTGGAATGGCCTTGGGTCAGCCATAACCCTAGCAGAGGTTGTCCTTGAAAGGGCCGCTTCTGGGAGAGCCCTCTCAGCCCCACCCACCTCACAGGGTGTGGGGGAGGAAGGTAAAGGAGATTGTGAGCCGCTCTGAGACTCTTCAGAGTGGAGGGCGGGATATAAGTCCACTATCTTCATCTACCACACAGGGTCTCTGTTGTGGGGGAGGGAGGTAAAGGAGATTGTGAGCCGCTCTGAGACTCTTGAGTGGAGGGTGGAATATAAATCCAATGTTGTCATCTTCTTCTTAAACAGATACCATGGACCGCAAAAAAAAAAAAAAGCAAAAAACTATCAGCGGGTTCTAGATCAAACCAAGTCTGAACCCTTCCTTAAAGTTAAAATGACCAATCAAGTCTACTAAGATCCCTGGCCTCACAAATAGAGCAAGGTTAGACTACCTCCTCTCTGACATAAACCCTAAAATCACCTATGATTATGAGGCTGCGGAAGATGTACATTAACCAGGTTTGAATACTGGACCTGAATAAACGGTATATTTTATATCTCTCTTCTCTGCTTGTAAAAAAAAAAGAAAGATATTGGATTTATATCCCGCCCTCCACTCCGAAGAGTCTCAGAGCGGCTCACAATCTCCTTTTCCTTCCCCCTCCCCACAACAGACACCCTGTGAGGTAGATGAAGATATTGGATTTATATCCCGCCCTCCACTCCGAAGAGTCTCAGAGCGGCTCACAATCTCCTTTTCCTTCCTCCCCCACAACAGACACCCTCTGAGGTAGATGAAGATATTGGATTTATATCCCGCCCTCCACTCCGAAGAGTCTCAGAGCGGCTCACAATCTCCTTTTCCTTCCTCCCCCACAACAGACACCCTCTGAGGTAGATGAAGATATTGGATTTATATCCCGCCCTCCACTCCGAAGAGTCTCAGAGCGGCTCACAATCTCCTTGACCTTCCTCCCCCACAACAGACAGCCTGTGAGGTAGATGAAGATACTGGATTTATATCCCGCCCTCCACTCAGAGTCTCAGAGAGGCTCACAATCTCCTTTACCTTCCTCCCCCACAACAGACACCCTGTGAGGTGGGTGGGGCTGAGAGGGTTCTCACAGCAGCTGCCCTTTCAAGGACAACTCCTACAAGAGCTATGGCTGACCCAAGGCCATGCCAGCAGGTGCAAGTGGAGGAGTGGGGAATCAAACCCGGTTCTCCCAGATAAGAGTCCGCACACTTAACGACTACGCCAAACTGTATATAAGAATGCATACATTTCAACTTTTAATTTTTAACTTTTGTATTTTTTTCTTCTGTACATGGACGATCGAATGACTGTAATAAATATGACTGACTGACTCTATCGTACTTTGGTCATATTATAGGAAGACAAGAGTCACTGGGAAAGACAATCGTGCTAGGATAAAGCAGAAGGAAATGAGGAAAACCCCTCAGCCCCTGGGCAGTCACTCACCACAGCTCTTGACATATGTGTCCATCACCTCTGCGCTTATCCCGTGGGGCCCTGTTTCACTCGGAGCATGTTTCCGGAAGAAGTTCTGAGGGGGGGAGAAAAAAGAACATCGGGATGTTTGTTTCACACCCTCATTCCTCCCCAAAGCTCCCTGAAAAATCTCCAGAGGCGGTTCACAACGGTTAAATAATTTGGTATATGCTTTCAGGTGCATGGACATTGTATGCACAAATTTGGAAACAAGACAAAATATCAGAAATATGGGAATGGACTTTGAAACTTACGCATTGGAGTGAAGCGGACAAACTTATGAGAATCTTAAAAGAATTAAGATTGAAAGAAATTTAAAAATGATTGGGGATAGCTTCAAAAATTGATTGAAAAACTATGGAACGTTAAAGGACCTTTGGTGATTTATGACAATGACTAATCTTTAAAGAAACGATGTATGGATTAAAAGATAATGATGAAGAAGAAATACCATGAAGACGGACTATAAGTTTTGAGTTTTTTAGAGAAAGATCTTCTAATAGACAAAGCTTATTTACCTTATAACAAATGAGATTAAATAATAACATGGGGACGTTAGATAAGGGGGAACATGCATTGTCGGAGGTCACAAAAGGGTATGGGGGGGGAAATGTGATATATGTGTACGGACATTTAACGACAAATGAAAATGTGCTATTACTATATATTACAGTAAAATGTTTTGAAACCAAAAGAAAAAGAAAAGAAAAAAGAAAAAGAAAAACCAAACTCCGTTTACAGCCTTGGTGAAAATCTATTACCATTTGCAACGAGCAAAAAAGAACAAAACCATACCGACCTTAAGTGGCAGGCAAGGCCAAATGCACAAAGATCCCATTAAAACAAAAACCTGGCCGCTAACATTAAGCAAAAAGAACAATCAAGCAAATTACTTCTTCTTTTTTTTAGCTGTCGACGACATGACTTAGCTTACATCTGGCAGGATTTCCTTAACCTCCGCCGAATTTAAAATTTGCGTCTCGACAGCGCACTCAAGGGCCCCTCTCTTCCCCTTGAAAGAACCTGCTCCCCATCTTGTTGGAACTTAAAATGCAGAGTTATTTGCATAATTACCGAGAGGGTTAAATGCTTCAGAAGTAGATGTATTTCCCCCCCCCTTTTTTTTTTGTGCCCGGGTAGAGAAATTTAAATCACATTAGCAATGCAAAACAATTGCGAACCGAGGTGTGAGAGAGAAACGGCAAATGGGCCATTGTGTACTTTTATTTGTGGGCGGTAGGGGGAGAGGGGAGATGCACGTTCAAGGTTATAATTAATTCCGACGAGAATCGGCCTACAAATATCGCCGAGAAAGAGCCCAGACAGAGGTTCCATCTTCCGGAGAGCCAGTTTGGTGTAGTGGTGAAGTGTGCGGACTCTGATCTGGGAGAACCGGGTTTGATTCCCCACTCCTCCACTTGCACCTGCTGGAATGGCCTTGGGTCAGCCATAGCTCTGGCAGAGGTTGTCCTTGAAAGGGCAGCTGCTGTGAGAGCCCTCTCCAGCCCCACCCACCTCACAGGGTGTCTGTTGTGGGGGAGGAAGGGAAAGGAGATTGTGAGTCACTCTGAGACTCTTCGGAGTGGAGGGCGGGATATAAATCCAATATCTTCATCTACCTCACAGGGTATCTGTTGTGGGGGAGGAAGGTAAAGGAGATTGTGAGCCGCTCTGGGACTCTTCGGAGTGGAGGGCGGGATATAAATCCAATATCTTCATCTACCTCACAAGGTGTCTGTTGTGGGGGAGGAAGGTAAAGGAGATTGTGAGCCGCTCTGAGACTCTTCGGAGTGGAGGGCGGGATATAAATCCAATATCTTCATCTACCTCACAGGGTGTCTGTTGTGGGGGAGGAAGGTCAAGGAGATTGTGAGCCGCTCTGAGACTCTTCGGAGTGGAGGGCGGGATATAAATCCAGTATCTTCATCTACCTCACAGGCTGTCTGTTGTGGGGGAGGAAGGGAAAGGAGATTGTGATCCGCTCTGAGTCTCTGATTTAGAGAGAAGAGCGGGGTATAAATCTGCAATTCTTCTTCTTCTTCTTCTTTTTCAATATTATTGTAATACGGTTATATGAAGATCGGGAGCTGTGTTTGTCTGGCTGCAGCAGTGGGAAAGAGCAAAAATGTAGCATCATCGCTAAGGCTAACAAACTTTGCAACAGCCTATGGCTTCTTGCGAGTCAGTGCTCACAAAGTATCCGAAGAAGCGGGCAGCGAGTCACAAAAGCTCATACCCTGTCACAGATGTTGTTTGTCTTTAAGGTGTAACCGAAGGAGCCCCGCGGCACAGAGCAGTAAAGCTGCAGCACTGCAGTCCTAAGCTCTGCTCACGACCCGAGTTCAATCCCCGGTGGAAGCCGGGTTCAGGTAGCCGGTTCGAGGTTGACTCAGCCTTCCATTGTTCTGAGGTCGGTCAATTGAGTACTCAGCTTGGTGGGGGGGGAAGTGTAGATGAGTGGGGAAGGCAACGGCAAACCACCCCGCAAAGAAGTCTGCCGTGAAAATGTTGTGATGCGACGTCGCCCGAGTTGGAAACGACTGGCGCTTGCACAGGGGATTAACTTTTACCTTTTTAAAAAGGTGTAACTGAACTCTTGCTTTTTTCTGTGGTTATTTTATTTAAAAAAAACATATGTGTATGTGTGCAAACATGACTGTCTACACATGGAAATCATGTTGACCTAGGGATTCCCAATCCCCGGTTCCAGTGGGGGAACCCCCGTTTTCCCAGGCCCCACCTTGCCCCCAGCCAGCCACCATGTGCCTTTAGATCTCAGGAGGTTTGGAACCTGCAAATACCTTTAAAAAAAAGAGTGTGTGTGCGCCTTTAAATTTGAGCAGAAAGTTTGAGCTTCTCTTGTTTGCAAGACTGAACATTATACTTACAGGGGTTTTGCAAGACAGATTTTTGAATAGGCCCTACACTGAGAGAATTGGCCCTTGTGGCCTTAACAGGATTGATAAGATCCTTTCACGCTCCGCACATTTTTTTTTGAGATGAGGGGTTGCTATATTAAGCCTTTATTCAACGAATCGTCCCGCCATGCTCTGGAAACCCTGGTTCTCTGGCTCGGTGATAAGGATCCAAAGATCACTGTAGGAATTGTGAAATAAATCTCAGTCCTTTTAGCCTGGGAAGGAAGGAAGGAAGGAAGGAAGGAAGGAAGGAAGGAAGGAAGGAAGGAAGGAAGGAAGGAAGGAAGGAAGGAAGGAAGGAAGGAAGGAAGGAAGGAAGGAAGGAAGGAAGGGAGGGAGGGAGGGAGGGAGGGAGGGAGGGAGGGAGGGAGGGAGGGAGGGAAGGAAGGAAGGAAGGAAGGAAGGAAGGAAGGAAGGAAGGAAGGAAGGAAGGAAGGAAGGAAGGAAGGAAGGAAGGAAGGAAGGAAGGAAGGAAGGAAGGAAGGAAGGAAGGAAGGAAGGAAGGAAGGAAGGAAGGAAGGAAGGAAGGAAGGAAGGGAGGGAGGAAGGGAGGGAGGGAGGAGGGGAGGAAGGAAGGCAGGAAGGAAGGCAGGAAGGAAGGGAGGGAGGGAGGGAGGAAGGAAGGAAGGAAGGAAGGAAGGAAGGAAGGAAGGAAGGAAGGAAGGAAGGAAGGGAGGGAGGGAGGGAGGGAGGGAGGGAGGGGAGGAAGGCAGGAAGGAAGGCAGGGTGGGAGGAAGGCAGGGTGGGAGGAAGGCAGGGTGGGAGGAAGGCAGGAAGGCAGGGTGGGAGGAAGGCAGGGTGGGAGGAAGGCAGGAAGGGAGGAAGGAAGGGAGGGAGGGAAGTGAGGAAGGAATGAAGGGAGGGAGGTCTTCTGCTGTTCAAGATTCGTGCATCAATGAGCTTCTAAGGGTATAAAAGGAAAGACTAGGAAGACAGCACATAAGCTGTCCCATAGCAAGTCAGGCTGCTGGTCCACCCAACCCCTCAGCATCGTCCTTTCTCTCAGTCAGAAAGCCAGTTTGGTGTAGTGGTAAAGTGCTTGGACTCTTATCTGGAAGAACTGGGTTTGATTCCCCACTCCTCCACTTGCACCTGCTGGCATGGCCTTGGGTCAGCCATAGCTCTCATCTGGGAGAACCAGGTTTGATTCTCCACTCCTCCACTTGCAGCTGCTGGAATGGCCTTGGGTCAGCCATAGCTCTTGCAGGACTCGTCCTTGAAAGGGCAGAGAAGCTCTCTCAGCCCCACCTACCTCACAGGGTGTCCGTTGTGGGGGGTGGAGAGAGGTAGAGTAGATTGTGACTGCTCTGAGACTCTGGGGTTCAGAGTATAGGGCAGGATATAAATCCAATATCTTCTTCAGTCAGCAGTCTCTCAAGGGTCCCAGACAGAGCAAAGCTCCATCCCCAACACACTGGGACATGTGACTTCCCCCCCCCACATGCAAACATGTGCTCCACCACTCAGTCAAGGCATCTCGTATGTCCACCTTACAATAGCCAAGGCGCCCATGTTGAGACACAAACCTGTATGCTTTCCTCGGTAGCCAGGACTTCTGCGACTGGAACGGATTGAATAAACTGCATGAAACCTGCAGAGATGGAGAGAAAACTTCAGAAGGAGCTAAGCTTACCCGAAAGGGCTAAGTGGAGGAGAAGGTCCTTCCCCTTTTTTTGTATCAAACACTGCGGTTTTTCTGTAGCAGCAGCTCCTTTGAGCATCAGGAGCCTACTGGGCTCTTATTACAGGGCCTATTGTAAGCTCTTGGGGGATTGGCTACATCAGGGGTGTGTGGCCTAATATGCAAAGGAGGTCCTGCTAGAATTCCTTACAGGGCTCCTCTCACAGGGCCTGCTGTAAGCTCCAGGAGGACTGGCTACATCAGGGGTGTGTGGCCTAATAGGCAAAGGAGGTGCTGCTAGAATTCCTTACAGGGCTCTTCTCACAGGGCCTGCTGTCAGCTCCAGGAGGATTGGCTACATTAGGGGTGTGTGGCCTAATATGCAAAGGAGGTCCTGCTAGAATTCCTTACAGGGCTCTTCTCACAGGGCCTACTGTAAGCTCCAGGAGGGACTGGCTACATCAGGGGGGTGTGGCCTAATAGGCAAAGGAGGTCCTGCTAGAATTCCTTACAGGGCTCTTCTCACAGGGGCCTGCTGTAAGCTCCAGAAGGATTGGCTACATCAGGGGGGTGTGGCCTAATATGCAAAGGAGGTCCTGCTAGAATTCCTTACAGGGCTCTTCTCACAGGGCCTGCTGTAAGCTCCAGGAGGACTGGCTACATCAGGGGTGTGTGGCCTAATAGGCAAAGGAGGTCCTGCTAGAATTCCTTACAGGGCTCTTCTCACAGGGCCTGCTGTAAGCTCCAGGAGGATTGGCTACATCAGGGGGTGTGGCCTAATAGGCAAAGGAGGTCTTGCTATAATTCCTTACAGGGCTCTTCTCACAGGGCCTGCTGTAAGCTCCAGGAGGACTGGCTACATCAGGGGTGTGTGGCCTGATGCGCAAAGGAGTTCCTGCTACAGAAAAAAAAGCCCTGTATTTCGATCTGAAACAGATTTCCACAACCATAAGATCAGAGCCTGAAATAACCTTCCCCTCCTTCTCCTTCCATACACCCCCTCCCTCCCTGCCTGCCTTTTCTTAAACATAGAGCTAACAAAGAGTTCTGGCTATTCTGTGTTATTTTCCTGGGCTGTGAGCAGCTCTCAGCTGTCAAAAGGGCAAGGTAGAAGCGTCTTAATAAATCCATAGCAACCAATGAAGCCACCTCACCGTGCTTCGTGCTCGTCGCCAAGACCTTGTACGGGGTTAACTTCAGATCCAGATTCTCCTTGCGCAAGAGCTACAGATGGAAGGAGAAAGGTAAAGAAGAAGGCAAAGATGAGCCAACGTTTCACAGAATCATCTGACTTTGCTTACGAGAATGTGATGAAAATCTCCTTCTTTGGAGAACATAAGAGAAGCCATGTTGGGTCAGGCCAGTGGCCCATCCAGTCCAACACTCTGTGTCACATAAGAACATAAGAGAAGCCATGTTGGGTCAGGCCAATGGCCCATCCAGTCCAACACTCTGTGTCACATAAAAACAGAAGAGAAATCATGTTGGGTCAGGCCAATGGCCCATCCAGTCCAACATTCTGTGTCACATAAGAACATAAGAGAAGCCACGCTGGATCAGGCCAATGGGCCATCCAGTCCAACACTCTGTGTCACATAAGAACATAAGAGAAGCCACGTTGGATCAGGCCAATGGGCCATCCAGTCCAACACTCTGTGTCACATAAGAACATAAGAGAAGCCATGTTGGATCAGGCCAATGGCCCATCCAGTCCAACACTCTGTGTCACATAAGAACATAAGAGAAGCCACATTGGATCAGGCCAATGGCCCATCCAGGCCAACACTATGTCACACAGTGGCCAAAAAAAAACACAGCTGCCATCAGGAGGTCCATCAGTGGGGCCAGGACTGTGCGCCCCCCCCCAAAGCACCAAGCATACAGAGCATCACTGCCCCAGACGGAGAGTTCCAACAATACGCTGTGACTAATAGCCACTGATGGACCTCTGCTCCATATGCTTATCCAAACATATGTTGTTTAGGTTTTTAAGGAGGATTTTAAGCAGAGGTTAGGTGGCCATCAGGCAGAAATGCAGATTCGGTGAACTTAACAAAGGATAAGTGGTACCACACTATTAATAGAAAACAACAAAAATAACTGTAGCAAATATAGAAAACTCACACAACATTTCTAATATTCCAAACAACTTCAAAACTACACAATACAGAAGATACCAAGTAGTACAAAAAATCCATTCAGCAAGGAACCAGAAATCCACTATAATTGTTAGTTCAGCCTTTCATAACGTTCCAAAACTTATTTCCTTCTGGAGTCCAGTTCTCTTGACGTAGTCTGGCCGAAAGGATAGGAGAACTTGGTCCTTCCTTATGCGCTTGCCGACTAAACACACGTTTCGCCCAAAGGTGCTTTTCTGAAGCCAGTATTTCTGTACAAAAATCAAACTGACATCAACAAAGTGTTGATGCGCCTGTGCTTAGCGAGGATTGTCTTTAGTGACGCAAAGAATAAAGGCTTGCACACAGCAGTGTTAAAACCACTATATACAATATATTTACACCTCCCACTCTCCAATCCGACAGAATGCTCCGCTGCACCTCCACCACACATATCCCACACACAGTAAAGTGTCTTTGTACATTTATACATCAGGTCCAGCCAGGTAACCAATCAGCTTCCTGCTGAGTCATGCTGACATTGCTCAGGCTGATGCAATCTGGCAATCAGCCACCTTCTGTCACTTAGATGGCAGTTCAGTTACTTTCACTTTCCCAGCACGTGCTAGAAACTGCTAGCCTTTGCATACAACTGACACAAAGTCCTCTCTTATATGATTCTCAAAAGGCACCAACTCTGTGACTGAACTAACAATTATAGTGGATTTCTGGTTCTTTTGGGGAATGAATTTTTTGCACTCCTTGGTATCTCCTGTATTGTGCAGTTACGGAGTGGCTAGAATATCACAAATACTGTGTGAGTTTTTCTCTATTTGCTACACAGTTGTTTTTGATATTTTGTATTCGAACTCAGGCAGATGAAGAAGAAGAAGAAGAAGAAGAAGAAGAAGAAGAAGAAGAAGAAGAAGAAGAAGAAGAAGAAGAAGAAGAAGAAGAAGAAGAAGAAGAAGAAGAAGAAGAAGAAGAAGAAGAAGAAGAAGAAGAAGAAGAAGAAGATGATGATGATATTGGATTTATATCCCGCCCTCCACTCCGAAGAGTCTCAGAGCGGCTCACAATCTCCTTTCCCTTCCTCCCCCACAACAGGCACCCTGTGAGGTAGATGAAGATATGGGATTTATATCCCGCCCTCCACTCCGAAGAGTCTCAGAGCGGCTCACAATCTCCTTTACCTTCCTCCCCCACAACAGACACCCTGTGAGCTGGGTGGGGCTGGAGAGGGCTCTCACAGCAGCTGCCCTTTCAAGGACAGCCTCTGCCAGAGCTCTGGCTGACCCAAGGCCATTCCAGCAGGTGCAAGTGGAGGAGTGGGGAATCAAACCCGGTTCTCCCAGATAAGAGTCTGCACACTTAACCACTACACCAAACTGGCTCTGGGAAGAGGGAGGGCAGGTAGGGATGAGTCGGGGCATGGTTTGCGTGGCCCTTTCTTACATGCCCTTTCTTAATGCCAATTGCCACTTTGGGGTCAGGAAGGAACTTTCCTCCAAGCCAGACAACAAGGAACAGAACCAGGGATCCTGGAGGTTTTTGCCTTCTTCTGGGCACAGATCACCGGAGGTCCAAGTTTCTGCCTCTGCATAGTGCCAAAATGTGGTGGAAACTATTGGCATTCCACTCGAAGGCTTTGAAAATCTGGCCCTGCCAGCTCAAGCGCCTCAATTTTGTTGAATGAATTAAACTAAAACGTTTTAATCGAATCTTGAATAAATGTTCCTGGTTTGAATTTTATGCTTTGCCTCATTGCTCTTTTTTTGTCGCTGGTTGCAAAAGGTCTCTTCTCCCTGGCTGATTTAAGCTCTTTTACGGTAAATTCCTAGACGGACAAAACAGAAATCTGTCACCTTGTCCATGAGTGAAATAATCTGAAGGATGAGCTGATCTTGCCGCAAATCATCCCCGTGTTTGAATATTACAGGATATTTGCCCCCATCTTCCGTCTTGAAGAACAGCTGGGCAGGCATGAGGGCACTCTAGTGGATAGAAAGAAGGGGAAAAAATGTAAATACTTTTTTTTTCCTTTCAATTTTTCTTGATTTTTTTTAATATGTAGATATTTGAAAACGAAAACATTCAACAGAAAGAAGGGGGGAAAGGTTACGGTCATCTGGAGGGATTTTTTTTGGTAGCAGGAGCTGCTCTGCAAATTAGGCCACGCCCCCCCCGATGTAGCCAATCCTCCAGGAGCTTACAGGGCTCTCAGTACAGGGCCTACTGTAAGCTCCAGGAGGATTGGCTACATCAGGGGTGTGTGGCCTAATATGCAAAGGAGGTCCTGCTAGAATTCCTTACAGGGCTCTTCTCACGGGGCCTACTGTAAGCTCCAGGAGGATTGGCTACATCAGGGAGGTGTGGCCTAATAGGCAAAGGAGTCCTGCTAGAATTCCTTACAGGGCTCTTCTCACAGGGCCTGCTGTAAGCTCCAGGAGGACTGGCTACATCAGGGGTGTGTGGCCTAATAGGCAAAGGAGTCCTGCTAGAATTCCTTACAGGGCTCTTCTCACAGGGCCTGCTGTAAGCTCCAGGAGGATTGGCTACATCAGGGGTGTGTGGCCTAATAGGCAAAGGAGGTCCTGCTAGAATTCCTTACAGGGCTCTTCTCACAGGGCCTGCTGTAAGCTCCAGGAGGACTGGCTACATCAGGGGTGTGTGGCCTAATATGCAAAGGAGGTCCTGCTAGAATTCCTTAGAATTCCTGCTACAAAAAAAAAGTGCCGGTCATCTATGAGTAAAAAAGCAACCAACATAGATTTGATCCTGGGACTTATAGTTGCCAAAGGGTCACGGATTCCATCCAAAGAGATAAAGCACAATCTTCATATCATCATCTAAGATGAAAGTCCTATATTAAAAGAGGCAATACATATAGCCATTCGTTTTAACTGACTTGAATCTATGGAGCATGGAACAGGGGTCACTGGGTATCCAGCTCAACATTAGGAAGACCTTCCTGACTATTAGAGCGATTCCTCAGTGGAACAGGCTTCCTCCTCGGGAGGTGGTGGGCTCTCCTTCCTTGGAGGTTTTCAAACAGAGGCTGATGGCCATCTGACAGCGATGAAGATCCTGTGAATTTAGGAGGAGGTACTTGTAAGTTTCCTGCATCGTGCAGGGGACTGGACTAGATGACCCTGCAGGTTCCTTCCAACTCTATGATCCCATGAGTCAATCCCAATTGTGTGACAAGATTATTACAGAACTAAGTTTGAGTCCAGTGGCACCTTTAAGATCAACAAAGTTCAATTGTGAAGAAGCATGCATACACACGAAAGCTCAAATTCATTTTGCCACCTTAACGTAACTTGATTTCTGTTATTTAACCTATCCTGATAGATCACTGATCACACCGCTACATCTTGGAACTACAGCTGTGTTTAATGTACCCTGATTTACCTCTCCCGCGTTCTTTACTGCACTGTGTTTTGTAAGTAATCGGTTATAAAAGCTTCAAGTTATCATTTCTTATACTACCTGTCCGCAAAAGGTAAAGGTAGTCCCCTCTGCAAGCACCAGTCGTTTTCGACTCTGGGGAGACGTTGCTTTCACAACGTTTCCACGGCAGACTTTTTACGGGGTGGTTTGCCATTGTCTTCCCCAGTCATCTACACTTTCCCCCCCCAGCATTTTACTGACCTCGGAAGGATGGAAGGCTGAGTCAACCTGGAACCGGCTTCCTGAACCAGCTTCCTCTGGGATCGAACTCAGGTCGTGAGCAGAGAGCTCTGACTGCAGTATTGCAGCTTTACCACTCTGCGCCACAGGGCTCCTGTTGGTATCCTTGTTTATATATCATTTATTTATTGTAACTCTTGTTACAAACAGGAGACTCACGGAGCAGAGCGGTAAAGCTGCAGTACTGCAGTCCAAGCTCTCTGCTCACGAACTGAGTTTGATCCCGGCAGAAACTGGTTTCAGGTACCTGGCTCAGCCTTCTCTCTTTCCGAGGTCGGTCAAATGAGTCCCCAGCTTGCTGGGGGGGAAAGCGTAGATGACTGGGGGAGGCAATGGCAAACCACCCCGTAAAAAGTCTGCTGTGAAAACGTCGTGATGTGACATCACCCCAGAGTCAGAAACGACTGGTGCTTGCACAGGGGACTAACTTTATCTGTTTTAATGAACAATAATAATTTAAAAAAATAATTAAAACAATTATTGCTAACATCTGAACAAATTCTGAAATGTTGCTTAGAGAGAGTGTGTGGTGACAAAGACGGACAGAAATGTGCCTCCAGATATATTCTCATGACTACATTCGCACATCTCAGGATACCGTGTGATTGTGCTATAGCAATAGCTCAGTTTTGCTGTATGGACAAGCCAATCCACTTGCCAGTGATTGGTATAGCACAGGCCTGGCCAAACTGTGGTTCGGGGTGGCCAAACTGTGTCCCTAATCCCTCCCTCCCTTCCCTCCCTCCCTCCCTCCCTCCCTTCCTTCCTTCCTTCCTTCCTTCCCTCCCTCCCAACTCTCAAACGGGTCCAGAGGAGTCCTATGAGGAAAGGTTGAAGGAGCTAGCATGTTTAGCCTGGAGAGGAGGTGGCTGAGAGGTGACAGGATCACCATCTTCAAGTACTTGAAGTGCTGTCCTATAGAGGATGGTGTGGAATTGTTTTCCGTAGCCCCAGAAGGTAGGATCAGAACCAATGGATTGAAATTAAATCAAAAGAGTTTCAGGCTCAACATTAGGAAGAACTTCCTGACCGTTAGAGCGGTTCCTCGGGAGGTGGTGGGCTCTCCTTCCTCGGAGGTTTTTCAACAGAGGCTAGATGGCCATCTGACAGCACTAAAGATCCTATGAATTTAGGGGGAGGTATTTGTGAGTTCCCTGCATTGTGCAGGGGGTTGGACTAGATGAACCTGGAGGTCCCTTCCAATACTATGATTCTATGCTTCTATCTGATCATTATGCCTTGCAGCTCTCCAACAGCTGACATTTATTCTATGCGGCTCTTATGTTAAGCAAGGTTGACTACCCCTGAAGTGTATAGAGGGATTAAGGGAAGAGTCTGGGGAAGACTCTGTATGAAGGGTCAAGATAAGTGGAAGGTGATCACTAATAATGAGATCACCTATACAGAAATCTTTTATGTAAAATTCTAGTGAGAAAGCGACAGTAATATAATCAATTATACTGCAACCTTTCTTAGAAATGAATGTAAAATCCCCCGAATGAGAAAATTCAGCCCTGAGCCTGCTTCGGTGGGGAGGGCGGGATACAAATAAAATGATGTATGTATATATGTATGTTTCCAAACCATTTAACCAAACCCTATTGTGTTGGATACAAAATTTGGTAAAGCAAATGCCTGCCAAATTTGAATAGCTATCTTTAGATTGCCTCCTATAGGAAAAAAAAGGTGGTAAGGTATCATCTAGATTGAGGTTAAGGGCCTTAGAAAAGATTTTATCATCATTGCCCACAATCTCCTTTATCTCCCTCCCCCACAACAGACACCCTTTGAGGTGGGTGGGGATGAGAAAGCTCTCACAGCAGCTGCCCTTTCAAGGACAACCTCTGCCAGAGCTATGGCTGACCCAAAGCCATGCTAGCAGGTTCAAGTGGAGGAGTGGGGAATCAAACCCTGTTCTTCCAGATAAGAGTCCACACACTTAACCACTACACCAAACTGGCAAAGAAAGGAGGAGGAGAAGAAGAAATTGGATTTATACCCTGCCCTCCACTCTGAGCATCTCAGAGCGGCTCACAATCTCCTTTCCCTTCCTCCCCCACAACAGACACTCTGTGAGGTGTGTGGGGCTGAGACAGCTCTGACAGAAATTGCCCTTTCAAGGACAACCTCTGCCAGAGCTATGGCTGACCCAAGGCCACGCCAGCAGGTGCAAGTGGAGGAGTGGGGAATCAAACCCGGTTCTCCCAGATAAGGGTCCGCACACTTAACCAGTACACCAAACCTGATATAGGGTTTCCACTGCAGCTCTCACGGCTGCAATGGTGACTTCAGGAACCTATCTCAGTGCCTGGTGGGTGGGGACAGGTAGGGCTTTTAGCCCAGCAAGGCTTCTGGTTGGTCAGTGGAAATATGATTGACTGTGTAGATTTTTTAATTGACAGTTTTGACAGCAGCTGTCCTTACTCCACAGGGAATCATTACCATGCAACTAAAGATAAGCCATGGGAGTCACTTTGTGGATATCTCTGCCCCTTGCGGCGGCCATTTTGCGGCAGCCATTTTGCGGCTGCTCTCACCAGGCCGTGTCACAATCTCAAAGATGCCTGCAGGCTCAAAAAGGTTAGGGATCTCTGCTATAGCACAACAACGATGTCCAGCAACGCGCGGATGTAGCCTAAGGAAGATTAGAAACGAACACAAAGAGGGAAAGGACTTTGCCGTCTAACAGAAACTTAAAAAAAAAAAAAACGCTAAAGAAAGGATACCATTAAAGGCAATTAGCTGTCCACCCTCATTAACTTAGCAAAGAAGCCAGCCCTATTTAAAATGCCCTTTTCGAACAGCCCTAATTTGTTTAGCAAGCAATTTGTCCCTCATAAAAAGGACAGGGAGAAAAATCAATGGCTGTCTGCACAGATATTTATTGGTCTCGTTTATGTCGTCCGGTCCACCACCACCACCCTGCCTTTTTCATTGCAGCACAAACCAACAAGACATATGCCTAGATAGACTATTGGGGCAAGGACACTAGAAGCCCTTTCACTGTTGCCCCCCCAGGCACCAAGAATACAGAGCAACACTGCCTCAGACAGAGAGTTCCAACAATACCCTGTGGCTAATAGCCACTCATAGACCTCTGCTCCATATGCTTATCCAATCCCCTCTTGAAGCTGGCTATGCTTGTAGCCTCCACCACCTCCTGTGGCAGTGAATTCCACGTGTTAATCACCCTTTGAGTGAAGAAGCACTTCCTTTCATCGGTTCGAACCTGACTACTCAGCACTTTCACTGAGTGCCCAGAATTTCTTGCATTGTGAGCAAGGGAGAAAAGTACTTCTTTCTCAACCCCGCGAATAATCTTGTAAAACTCTATCATGTCACTCCTCAGTCGTCATTTCTCCAAGCTCAAGAGCCCCAAACACTCTAACCTCTCTTCATAGGGAAAGTGTTCCAACCCTTTAATTGTTCTAGTTGCCCTTTTCTGGACTTTTCCCAATGCTATAATATCTTTTTTGAGGTGCTGTGACCAGAATTGTACACAGTACTCCAAATGAATTGTACTCAGTATTCCAAATGAGACTACACCATCGATTTATATAGGGGCTGTGGCGGAACCGGCCCGATTGTGCCTTCAGACCCGGTCCCGTCAGCTCCCTATTGAGTCGCCAACTCCTGGAGGGAGCTATTTCTCCTCCTGCCCCTTGGGCGCGCTGCCACTACCTGCTCAGTCACGGGGTTCAGATTGAGAGGAACAGGACTCCCAATCCCCCTCTCCCGCTATGAGGCTAGGCCTCCAGGTCCTCTGCCACCCTGGTCTTGGGTTTCACAGAGACCTCAGCGCTTCTTTGGGGCACCCCTGGAGGATTGGCACCTTATCCAACTGCATGCCTTCCCCCTTCCCCGGGGCCCCCTTCTCAACACAGCGTGGTCTAAAGCGGTCTGGGGATCTATGTGGTACAGAGTTTGACTGCCAGCATTTAAACAGTAAAAATATATTTATTCAAAAAGAGAAAAAGATAGGGAAAGAAAAACAAAACAAAAACAGTTGCATTTAAAAAAGTAGCACAGCACAGCAAACAGCATGACAAAGGAAAGGTGTTTATAAACGCTTTCTACTGTCCCTGGTCTAAGCTTGTCCTGTCTTGAGAATTACTTACTTGGTCTGCCTGCCTGGGGCCTCCCAGGCAGGAGCCTCCATGCTCACCACATGCTCGCTCGAGCCCCAGTTCCAATCTGCCCTCTCTTCCTGCCTAACACATGCCAAGAACAAAAGCACTTCCTGCCCCTCTAGGAGATTTTACCCCTAGAGTTGTTGGTTTGGCTCTGGAAGGGAGGGAGGGGGAGTGCGGGGAAGGCTACAAAGCTTGCTGAGGAATTTACTGATCCCTGCCAATGAAGCACCACCACTGACTAAAATGGAATTTCTCCACAGGGGCGTTATGATACTGGCTGATTTGTTTTCAATTCCCTTCCCTAATAATCGCCACCAAAGTCTTCAAAAGCCAGCCAACACCCAACTCACAAGAAGCATGGTCCAGAAGACAGAGCTGTGCAGCTTACCTTGAACAGGGTGGCTTTCTCTGGGATTATTCCTTTAATCTTCACCTGCGGCTCTAGAGGCAGCGGAATGGGTTCCATGTCTGCCAAGTTCATCTTTTCATTGTCGGCCAACAAGGCCTGTAGCCGCTCGTTCTGTAAAAGGAGGAGGGCGATTCAGTGACCGCATTTACACGTAAAGAAGGACGCACAAACAAAACCTCATCTCATTCAGTGAGGCAAAAGACAGGACGCTGTATGATCAGGATGTGGACACACAAAGTTGCCTTCTACTGAATCAGACTCATGGCCCATCAAAGAGTGGTTAACACAAAGAATTCACTGCCTCAGGAGGTGGTGGAGGCTACAAGCATAGACAGCTTCAAGAGGGGACTGGATCAACATTTGGAGCAGAGGTCCATGAGTGGCTATTAGCCACAGTGTATTGATGGAACTCTCTGTCTGGGGCAGTGATGCTCTGTATTCTTGGTGCTTCTGAAGGGCAACAGTGGGAAGGCTTCTAGTGTCCTGGCCCCACTGGTGGACCTCTTGATGGTTTTTTGGCCACTGTGTGACAAGAGTGTTGGACTGGATGGGCCATTGGCCTGATCCAACATGGCTTCACTTACGTTCTTATGTGACACAGAGTGTTGGACTGGATGGGCCACTGGCCTGATCCAACATGGCTTCTCTTATGTTCTTATTTTCAATATCGTGTATTCAGGCTGGCAGCAATTCTCTAAGGTCTTAGGCAGAGGTCTTTCCCATCACCTACTGTCAAGCCTTTTCACTGGAGATACTGGGGATTGAACCTGGGACCTTCTGCATGCCAAGCAGATGCTCTACCACTGAGCCAGAGTGAGGGGCAATTAAAGGACTGTGTTGCAAGAGGTGCAAATGTGACAACTAAGGTTGTCTAAAGAACTGAATTATTATCTCACAAGTTCAATAATGCATCAGAAGGCATTACAAAATCATAGAGTTGGAAGGCACCTCCAGGGTCATCCAGTCCAATCCCCTGCACAGTGCAGGAAATTCACAAATACCTCCTCCTAAATTCACAGGGTCCTCATTGCTGTCAGATGGCCATCCAGCCTCTGTTTAAAAATCTCCAAGGAAGGAGAGCCCACCACCTCCCGAGGAAGCCTGTTCCACTGAGGAACCACTCTAGTGGTCAAGACATTCTTCCTAATGTTGAGCTGGAAACTCTTTTGATTTAATTTCAACCACTGGTTCTGGTCCTACCTTCTGGGGCCACAGAAAGCAATTCCACACCATCCTCTATAGGACAGCCCTTCAAGTACTTGAAGATGGTGATCCTATCACCTCTCAGCCACCTCCTCTCCAGGCTAAAGATGCCCAGCCCCCTCAACCTTTCTTCATAGGACTTGGTCTCCAGACCCCTCACCATCTTCGTCGCATCCCCCCCCCCCCCGACCCATTCCAGCTTGACTATATCCTTCTTAAAATGTGGTGCCCAAAACTGAACACAGTACTCCAACTGAGGTCTTACCAGAGCAGAGTAAAGCGATACCACCACATCACATGATCTGGACACTAAACTTCTGTTGATACAGCCCAAAATTGCATTGGCCTTTTTAGCCACCGCAACACACTGTTGACTCATGTTCAGCGTGTGGTCCATTAAGACCATATGCATTTTGGCAAAAGCAGGAATTATTCTTGCATTCGGACATTTTGATATGGACAAGAAAGATGGGGGGAGGGGAGGGGAACACAGACAACCTTCTTCTTCCGATTCCCACTTTCCCGCTGCACAGCTTTCATGAGATGCACCAGTCGGTCCACAAACGTCTGCTGGGCTGCCAACGAAGAGCGCATCACCCTGACAGACTTATCTCCCTGCGGAAACATTGAGGAAGACAAAATTAGTTCCTTCTGCTGTAGTCGTTTTGCCAAGAACGGGCAACGGCAGTGATTATCGCTCTCCAAAAGGGCAGATCATTAGCGCTGATGCTTGCTCAATGGAGAACGCTTCTCGATCCACCCTGACCCCCTTTTCTTTTTAGTAAAGTGTAATCAAGAAATTGCTGTATGCTGGGAGCTGCAGCCTGACCTTTCAAGCTCTTTTATAACAGTGTCAACAACAATCATTGCCGATTCGTCTCTTGGTGTGACACAGGTCAATTTATACTTGAAGGAGGGGGAGGGGGTGAGGAGAGTTTCTAGAACTCTTAATTGGGACAGATCAAGTTTGTAAGCCATGTTAAGTCTTGTCTGTAGCAGCAAAAAAAGAGCAACAGTGCAGTAGCACCTTAAGGACTAGAAAATTTGTGGCAGCTTCTGTGAGTCACTGCTCACTTCTTCAGTGGGGAGGGACGGTGGCTCAGTGGTAGAGCATCTGCTTGGGAAGCAGAAGGTCCCAGGTTCAATCCCCGCCATCGCCAACTAGAAAGGATCCAGGCAAATAGGCATGAAAAACCTCAGCTGTTCAAGGGGAGGAACAGTGGCTCAGTGGCAGAGCATCTGCTTGGGAAGTAGAAGGTCCCAGGTTCAATCCCTGGCATCTCCAAAAAAGGGTTCAGGCAAATAGGTGTGAAAAATCTCAGCTTGAGACCCAGGAGAGCCGCTGCCAGTCTGTGAAGACAATACTGACTTTGATGGACCGAGGGTCTGATTCAGTATAAGGCATCTTCACATGTTCATGTCTAAGGGGAGGGACAGTGCTCAGTGGTAGAGCATCTGCTTGGGAAGTAGAAGGTCCCAGGTTCAATCCCCGGCATCTCCAAAAAAGGGTCCAGGCAAATAGGTGTGAAAAACCTCAGCTTGAGACCCTGGAGAGCCGCTGCCAGTCTGAGTTAGACAATACTGACTTTGATGGACCAAAGGTCTGATTCAGTATAAGGCAGCTTCATATGTTCATATATGTTCAGTAGAAACGAACAAGGCAAAGTTCCAGCGGCAGCTTAAAGACTGGAGCCCTGTGAGAAAAGGTTGAGGGATTTGGGGAGGGGTCAATCAGGAGGAGGAGACTGCAGATTTATACCCCACCCTTCTCCCTGAATCAGAGACTCAGAGCGGCCTCACAATCTCCTATATCTTCTCCCCCCACAACAGACACAATTTGAGGTAGATGAAGATATTGGATTTATATCCCACCCTCCACTCCGAAGAGTCTCAGAGCGGCTCACAATCTCCTTTCCCTTCCTCCCCCACAACAGACAACCCTGTGAGGTGGGTGGGGCTGAGAGGGCTCTCACAGCAGCTACCCTTTCAAGGACAACTCCTACAAGCGCTATGGCTGACCCAAGGCCATGCCAGCAGCTGTAAGTGGAGGAGTGGGGAATCAAACCCGGTTCTCCCAGATAAGAGTCTGCACACTTAACCACTACACCAAACTGGCTCTCAGGAGGAAGTGGAGCAGATTGGATTTATACCTTCACTAGCCAAAGGAGTCTCAGAGCAGATTACAAATCTCTTTTCCCTTCCCCTCCCCACTACAGACACCCTGTGAGGTTGGTGGGGCTGAGAGAGCTCTGAGGGAACCTGTTCTTGAGCAGAACAGCCTTGAGAGAACGTGTAATACAATAGCACAGGTACCGGTTTTGAAGGATATACTGAGAGAACATGTGGATGACTCAAGGTCACATCAGCAGTTGTAAGTGGAGGAGTGGAGAATCAAACCCACTTCTCCCAGTTAAGAGCATTTAACCACTACATTCTCCCAGATAAGCACATTTAACCACTACGTTTTTTAAAAATAATAAGTAATAAATAAGTGTCACCTTTAGTAGAGCTTGGCTGAACCTCCGTGTGACGTTAAGGTACATTTCGTGAGTCCTCGGATCTCTCTGTTGCGTGTCTTGGTCCTCGCACTCCACAATCACGTACCTGTAAGGAAACACGCAAGCTCAATACACCAAAGACCAGTGGCAGATCCGGACTGGAGAGCCACCACAGACTAGCCAGAAACCTTATTATTTTATTAATTTACTACATCCATACCCCACCTTTCTGGCCCTCATAAGATCCAGCGAGGTGGGTAACTAATTAAAAAAACATGCGTAACTCTCATTGGTCATAGCTAAAAGAAAAGCTATTTTGATTTTTGCTGCCAAATTGATTTTTGCTGCAGCCTGAAGGGCGCTTGGGGCAATTAATAGACTGATCAAAGCCACCAAGTAATGCACCGTCTTTCAGTTTGCAAAAACATATTTCAAGAGTTGTGTACAACACAAAATAAGTGATACAATACTAATAAAGGTCGGCGGAGCTAGGACCTTCTAAAGTAACAGAAACCCCAAAGGGGCCAAAATCCCCCGTCCCAAAACGAATAGATATAAGTCCAAACTTGGAAATAGTCGAAATGAAAGTCTCAAGGTGGGCACTCCTGGGGAATGTAGTTTCAATGTAGCCACATTCTTAAAGACGTTTCTCTAGATTTTGATGGCGTCTCTATGCTTTCTTCAGTTTAACGGCTCAATTATTTAGGAACCCCATTCTACATTCTCTAATCCCAGCATTAAGCTTCTCGTTTCAGTGTGGACATCGGGCTCTTCATGTAATATATTTTTGTAAACTGAAAGATGGTGTATTACTTGGTGGCTTTGATTAGTAAATTAATGACAGCAGCTAAATGGAAACAGTCCTGTGTTCCCAACTGAGTTCAATGGCACTCAAAGCTTTGGCGTATTTATATTATGGATAAACTTGAGGACATGACTAAGACAGATATAGATTCTGAGAACTCTGCCTTCTTCATTATTTGGCACCTGATTCTAGAATATCTTATTTCTCAGAAGGAAATTCCAGAAACTGTAACTTCTTTACAGTTATGGTAATAGTGAGAGCAAAAATGTTGGCAATCCCTGAATAATACTGCTTTTATCTCAATGCTGACAATATTTTTGTAAATAATATCTCATGTTATCGTATACTTAAGTTGTCACCAGGAAATATTAGTATATGAATAGATATTTATTTGACTCTATGATATGCAAACCACAACATGATGGTTTATATTACGGAATTATACTCCAATTAGTATTTGTTTGTCTATATGGTATAATAAATAAGCCCTGTGGCACAGAGTGGTAAAGCTGCAGTACCGCAGTCGGAGCCCTCTGCTCACAACCTGAGTTCGATCCCAGCAGAAGCTGGTTCAGGTAGCCGGCTCGAGGTTGACTCAGCCTTCCATCCTTCCGAGGTCGGTCAAATGAGTCCCCAGCTTGATGGGGGGGAAAGCGTAGATGACTGGGGAAGGCAATGGCACACCACCCCGTCAAAAGTCTGCCGTGAAAACGTTGTGAAAGCAACGTCACCCCAGAGTCGGAAACGACTGGTGCTTGCACAGGGGGACTACCTTTACCTTTTTATGGTATAATAAAATCTTAATAAAATATATTTAGGGGGAGAAAACATGCATAACAAAAATCACACCTTCATAATAGGGTTGCTAGCTTGGGGTTGGGAAATTTCTGGAAATGTGGAGGGCGGAGCCTAGAAAGGGAGGGTTTTAAGGGACCTCAGCAGGGGATAAGTTCGTAGAGCCCACCCTCCAAAGGAGCCGCTTTCGTAGGAGAACTGTTCTCCGTCATCTGGAGATCAGCTATAATTCTGGGGGAATCTCCAGAACCCCCTTTGAGGATAGCCACCCCACTCTTTCAGAACCAGTTTGGTATAGTGGTGAAGTGTGCGGACTCTTATCTGGGAGAACTGGGTTTGATTGCCCACTCCTCCACTTGCACCTACTGGAATGGCCTTGAGTCAGCCATAGCTCTAGCACAGCTGTCCTTGAAAGGGCAGCTGCCGTGAGAGCTTCTCAGCCTCACTCACCTCACAGGGTGTCTGTTGTGGGGGAAGAAGATAAAGGAGATTGTGAGCTGCTCTGAGACGCTGAGATTCGGAGCGGAGGGCAGGATATAAATCCAATATCATCATCTTCTTCTTCCAAACCATTTAAAACCGACAATCACAGCCCCAAATTGGCGGAATGCTGTGTCTGAAGAGACTCATGCCCTCAAGTCCTTGTCCAGATTCTGCAGTGCTAGTAAGACGAAATTATTCTTCCAGGCATTCCACTAATGCAATCCTATGGGCCTACTATTATCTTTTCTGACTGCCATGTCAGAGTTCCAGCGTACTGAATTGTTTAACAGAATATTAGCAGGGCTTTTTTTTTTTTTGTAGAAGGAACTCCTTTGCATATTAGGCCCCACTCCCCTGATGTAGCCAATCCTCCTGGAGCTTACAGTGGGCCCTGTGAGAAGAGCCCTGTAAGGAATTCTAGCAGGACCTCCTTTGCATATTAGGCCACACACCCCTGATGCAGCCAGTCCTCCTGGAGCTGATAGCAGGCCCTGTATGAAGAGCCCTGTAAGGAGAGCCAGTTTGGTGTAGTGGTTAAGTGTCTGGACTCTTATCTGGGAGAACCGGGTTTGATTCCCCACTCCTCCACTTGCACCTGCTGGAATGGCCTTGGGTCAGCCATAACTCTGGCAGAGGTTGTCCTTGAAAGGGCAGCTGCTGTGAGAGCCCTCTCCAGCCCCACCCACCTCACAGGGTGTTTGTTGTGAGGGAGGAAGGTAAAGGAGATTGTGAGCCGCTCTGAGACTCTTCGGAGTGGAGGGCGGGATATAAATCCAATATCTTCTTCATCTTCTTGATGTAGCCAATCCTCCTGGAGCTTACAGCAGGCCCTGTGAGAAGAGCCCTGTAAGGAATTCTAGCAGGACCTCCTTTGCCTATTAGGCCACACACCCCTGATGTAGCCAATCCTCCTGGAGCTTACAGTAGGCCCTGTGAGAAGAGCCCTGTAAGGAATTCTAGCAGGACCTCCTTTGCATATTAGGCCACACACCCCTGATGTAGCCAATCCTCCTGGAGCTGACAGCGGGCCCTGTGAGAAGAGCCCTGTAAGGAATTCTAGAAGGACCTCCTTTGCATATTAGGCCACACACCCCTGATGTAGCCAATCCTCCTGGAGCTTACAGCAGGCCCTGTGAGAAGAGCCCTGTAAGGAATTCTAGCAGGACCTCCTTTGCATATTAGGCCACACCCTCCTGATGTAGCCAATCCTCCTGGAGCTTACAGCAGGCCCTGTACGAAGAGCCCTGTAAGGAATTCTAGCAGGACCTCCTTTGCATATTAGGCCACACCCTCCTGATGTAGCCAATCCTCCTGGAGCTTACAGCAGGCCCTGTACGAAGAGCCCTGTAAGGAATTCTAGCAGGACCTCCTTTGCATATTAGGCCACACCCTCCTGATGTAGCCAATCCTCCTGGAGCTTACAGCAGGCCCTGTACGAAGAGCCCTGTAAGGAATTCTAGCAGGACCTCCTTTGCATATTAGGCCACACCCTCCTGATGTAGCCAATCCTCCTGGAGCTTGCAGTTCCTGCTACAAAAAAAAAAAAAGCCATATGGGGGGGGGTGTCTCCATCCTTTTTGAGCTTGAGGGAACCCTTTGGAATTCTGATAATGGCCTGTTGGGTGTAACTACAAAATGGTTGCCAGCTCACACATTTTTGTCTTTGCTGAGGAAAAATGGCCCCAAAGCAAACTCATTTATGCAGCAGCTCCCAACTTTAATGCCAGTGGCTCACAAAGTAGAATTTTTGCTCACAAGACTCCACACTTAGAGGGAGTATTGTCCAAGGGTTCCTTTGGCCAAGAGATCTTCAAATTCCGTTTCTGCAGCAGACGAGCGAACTGCTCGTCTCCCGCCTGCTGTGTTATAAATGGAATAGCATGTTTTCAAGGATTACTGTTCTTTCCTTTCCCCCAACCTTTGGTTATTTCAGACTCCTGCTGAGGCAGGTCAACCAAAACCTGCAACCGATCGTTGGACATGAGGATTTACAGCTACGTCCACTTAAACTGCACACAAGACGTGTCAGGTTTTTGGCAACAAGAAAAGGGAAAGGCTTGTAAGAAAGCAATGTATACATCGGGTTGCCAATCTCCTGGTGGGAGCTGGAAGTCTGCGATTACAACTGAACTCCGTGTGACAGAAATCGGTTCACCTGAAGAAAATGGCCCCTCTGGAAGGCGAACTTTATGGCATTATACCCCACTGAAGTCCTTGTTCTCCCCAAACCCCAGCCCCCAAAATCTCTAGGTATTTCCCAATCCAGAGCTAGCAACCATATATACAGGAGTGGAATTCTAGCAGGAACTCCTTTGCCTATTAGGCCACCCCCCCCCCCCCGATGTAGCCAATCCTCCAAAAGTTTACAAGGCTCTTTTTTGTAAGCTCCAGGAGGATTGGCTACATCAGGAGGGTGTGGTCTAAAATGCAAAGGAGCTCCTGCTAGAATTCCACCCTTGCACGAACATACATTTAAAGCCCTATATGGCCGAGGACCGACCTACCTGAGGGACCGTCTCTCCCCGTACGAGCCCCAGAGAGCACTGAGGTCAGTAGGAAAAAACAGATTGACTATCCCCGGGCCAAAAGAAGTTAAACTTCAGAATACCTGCGCACGGGCCTTTACTACCGCGGCCCCATACCTTTGGAATCAGCTCCCAGAGGAGGTGCGGGCCCTGCGGAACCTTGATCAGTTCCGCAGGGCCTGCAAGACCGCCCTCTTTAAACTGGCGTTTATGAATGGCTGAACTATAAGTGCACAATAAAGGAAACATCAAAATGGTCCAGCTTAGAGATCCGCCATCATCATACCAACTGACAGGCATAGCGTCAAATAACAATGTTACTGTCAGATTTAATTTACTGTCAGATTTAGTTTAATTCTATCAGACTTAGTAATTGTTTTTAATTAATGTATTGATTGGTTTTAAGGTTAACTCAATGCTTTATTACTGTATTGTTATTTTCTGTTGTTGTTAGCCGCCCTGAGCCTGCTCTGGCGGGGGAGGGCGGGATAAAAATAAAATTTTACTCTTACTTACTTACTTACATATATTTAGTAGCAATAACTTGGACAATCTGGTGTCCAAAAGCGACAAAGAAAAGGGCTTGAAGACAGCAGAAGGGTCTGGTTTATGGATCTTTTTTACGGAGATAAGAACCTGCGCCCGGTATTGCAGAATCCAATATACTTCAAGGAACCAAAGGAAAAGCATCACTGGATTTTGCTCCTCTTGCGCAGAAAGCTGAAGTTTTTACGATACTTACAATTTATATACTGCTCAAGTCAGCATGGCTTATGCAGCCACCGTTTTTTCCCCCCTAGCGACAAGCCTTTCTCACAATACAAGAACTCGTGGGCATTCGATGAAATTGCTGAGCAGACAGGTTAAAACGGATAAAAGGAAGTACTTCTTCACCCAAAGGGTGATTAACATGTGGAATTCACTGCCACAGGAGGTGGTGGCGGCCACAAGCATAGCCACCTTCAAGAGGGGTTTAGATAAAAATATGGAGCACAGGTCCATCAGTGGCTATTAGCCACAGTGTATGTGTGTATATAAATTTTTTTGGCACTGTGTGACACAGAGTGTTGGACTTGATGGGCCGTTGGCCTGATCCAACATGGCTTCTCTTATGTTCTTAAGCCTGCGAGGTAGGCTAGGAGAAGACAGAACGTCTGGCCCGGGGGCGGCCAATATGTGGCTCCGGAATCACTTGCTGCTCTTTCACACACATTGTGTGGCTCTTGAAGCCCCCCATCAGCCAACTTGGAGAAGGCACTGGTTTCTTTAAATCACTTCTCCAAGTCAAGCCAGCCAGGAGAATACGTTTAAAATTAAAGGTTGCTTTCTTTCCACCTCTCTCTCCCTCCCTCTTTCCCACATCTGATGTTTGTGACTTGCAGCTCTCAAACATCTGACATTTTTTGCAGCTCTTACATTAAGCCGTTGGGTCACCCCTCGCCTAGCCCAAAACCAGCCAGAGAATTTCACGGCAGTATATGTTACAAATTCAATCTTCCCAGGACTTGCCCAATATCCTAACCACAACTAGCTCTTTGGAGTTTACAAAGCTTTAAAAGAGCTACATAGAGACAAGGTCTATTTAACCACTATTTGTTTGGCAAAGTGAAACTTCCAAATTCAGGGGCAGTGTATCCCCGAATACCATCATTGGGTGCTGCAACGACGAGTACTTTAAGCTTATTCACAGCCTAAGCCGGCATTTAAAGTGGTAAAAAAGGTAAAGGTAGTCCCCTGCGCAAGCACCAGTTGTTTCTGACTTTGGGGTGACGTTGCTTTCACAACCTTTTCAAGGCAGACTTTTTACAGGGTGGTTTCCGCCGTCATCTACGCTTTCCCTCCAGCAAGCTGGGTGCTTATTTTACCGACCTCAGAAGGATGGAAGGCTGAGGCAACCACAAGCCAGCTACCAAAACCCACCTTCCGCCAGGATTGAACTCAGGTTGTAACGTAGGGTGGCCAGACCGTCCCGGTCTCCCGGGACTTTCCCGGTTCTGGCCACCAATTCCCGCCTCCCGGGCTGCCTATACCGGGACCATTAAAGGTCCCGGTTTAGCCAGCCCCGGAGGCGGTGGGCCGCGGGCGCCGGCGGGGAAGGCGGCGAGTGAGGGACGCTCCCTTCCTCACTCGCCGCCTTCCCCGCGCGCGGGGCCCGGCGGCGGTGGCGGAGGCCTCTCCGCGGCCTCCGCTGGTCGCTGGAGGCCCTCCAGAGACTCTGCAGGGCCTCCAGCTACCAGCGCCGAACAGCGGAGGCCTCTCCGCGGCCTCCGCTGGTCCCTGGAGGCTCTCCAGAGACTCTGGAGGGCCTCCAGCGACCAGCGCCGAACAGCGGAGGCCTCTCCGCGGCCCCAGGGGGCCGGCGCACCGGCACGCTGAAGCAACCTGTCGGTCACTTCCGGGTTCCTGTCCTGCATCTCGACCTGTGTTATTAGTGACAGGCTGCTTCGGCGTGCCGCTGCGCCGGCCCCCTGGGTCCCACAATGATGGGACCGATGCCACAGGGACGGGCTCGAAACACTCTATAACCCCTCAAAAGAACAGCAGTCTAGCTCGCTTCCCCCGAGCCCTGCCTCCATAAGCCTCAAGGGGGCTCATTTTGCGGCATCTCCTGGCGGGAGGGTGGCACCCGCACGGGACACATATCAAATGAAAGAGGGGGTGCAGGGCTATCAGAAACAGCCGGCGGAGGGAGTCGCGAGACCACCCCACTGGGGGATCCACACCCCGAAAGTGATGAAGGTGGCACAGATAGAGCCAACAGAGCAAACAGGACAAAATAAATAGGCTGCATTATGCAGCACAGTTGAGAAAGTGCCTTATCCCATGTACTGATGAAGTATATACAGGATTTGAGAACAAAATTGTTTCCGGCGGTGATATTTGGGGGATTTTTGGGGACGTCACAGGAAGTGCTGTGAAGTCACTTCCTGTTTCCGGCAGTGGCATTTGGGGGAAATGATGTCATTTGGGGGAAGTGATGTCACAAGAAGTGATGTCACTTCCCATTTCCGGCAGGTGACGTGGGGGAAATGATGTCACAGGAAGTGGCGTCACTTCCTGTTTCCGGCGGTGGCATGACATCACCGGAAGTGACGTCACCGGAAGTGATGTCACTTCCTGTTTCCGGCGGTGGCATGACATCGCCGGAAGTGACGTCGCCGGAAGTGATGTCACTTCCTGTTTCCGGCGGCGCGCGCACGCACCCCTACCTTCCCCCCCCCCAAGGTGTCCCTGGCTGGCCTTCAGACATTATGGTCACCCTAGTTGTACGCAGAGCTTAGGACTACAGTACTGCAGCTTTATCACTCTGTGCTAAGGTTGCCAAGTCCAATTAAAGAAAAAATCTGGGGAATATGGGGGCGGAGCCAGGAGACTTTGGGGGTGGAGCCAGGAGACATTGGGGGTGGAGCCAAGAACAAGGATGTGACAAAGCATAATTGAACTCCAAGGGAGTTCTGGCCATCACATTTAAAGGGACAGCAAACCTTTTAAAATGCCTTTCTTCCATAGGAAATAATGAAGGATAGGGGCACCATCTTTTGGGGCTCATAGAATTGGACCCTCTGGTCCAATCGTTTTGAAACTTCGGGGGTATTTTGGGGAGAGGCACTAGATGCTATATTAAAAATTTGGTGCCTCTACCTCAAAAAATAGACCCCCCCAGAGCCCCCAATACCCACGGATGAATTCCCTATTATTCTCTATGGGAATCGTTCTCCATAGGGAATAATAGAGTGCCCAGTAGACATTTCCCTCCCCCCCCACGCTTTCTAAAGGGGGGGGAGGGCCTCCAAACCAGGGAATCCCCTGCCCCCTCCCTCTCTCACATACAAATACTTACCAGATCTTCTTCCGGAGAACTCTTGCTGTGAAAACGAAAGCAAAAGAAAGGGAGGGGCCGTTCTCCCAAGCCCTTCCTGCTTCCTGCCCAGCTTTAAAGGGGCTTACATTTTACAAACGGCTCAGGAGCTCTATAATGAAGCCTACAGGTATGTTCTCCTCCCCCCTCCACCCCCCACCCCCCGCTTTCCGATTTTTGAAGAGCGGGAGATGAGGCTGCGAACCCTGTGGTGCAGAGTGGTAAAGTTACAGTGCTGCAGTCTGAGCTATCTGCTCGCGACCTGAGTTCGATCCTGGCAGAAACTGGGTTCAGGTAGCCAGCTCAAGGTTGACTCAGCCTTCCATCCTTCCGAGGTCGGTAAAATGAGGATTCAGCTTGTTGGGGGGAAAGCGTAGATGACTGGGGAAGGCAATGGCAAACCACCCCATAAAAAAAAAAGTCTGCCGTAAAAGCATGATGCGATGTCACCACAGAGTCGGAAACGACTGGTGCTTCGACCTTTATTTAAAGTGGTAAAAGCATACAAACTTAAAACTGAATCACCATAGAATCATAGATAAAAAAAGCATAAAATACTGTTGAAAAAAATACAAATATAACAAAACAGTTACAGCAAGCACATTAGCTAAAGGTGTTTAGTCATTTCCTGTCTGAGCTATAGAGCTTTTCTTATTCTTGAGATAAGCCAGCCAAATTTTGCTAATTTGTATGTAACCTCAGGCAACGAAGAGTATGTTTACCTCACCGTCTGCTTGTGGCTTTTCTAGGTGGTCACTGTGGGAGATGGTAGAAGAAGATGAAAATATTGGATTTATATCCCGCCCTCCACTCCAAAGAGTCTCAGAATGGCTCACAATCTTCTTTACCTTCCTGCCCCACAACAGACACCCTGTGAGGTGGGTGGGGCTGGAGAGGGCTCTCACAGCAGCCGCCCTTTCAAGGACAACCTCTGCCAGAGCTATGGCTGACCCAAGGCCATTCCAGCAGCTGCAAGCGGAGGAGTGGGGAATCAAACCCGGTGCTCCCAGATAAGAGTCGGCACACGTAACCACTACACCAAACTGGCTCTCTACTATGGTAAAACACAGAACTAGATGGATCTCTGCTCTGCTATCAGGAATTAGAAGATATTGGGAACCTTTTTTCATGCTTGGCTTAAAGCTTCAGTTTAAATACTTGCGGCACTTGATATGTGATGAAAATAGGTGTTTATTTTCTTGCAATTTTAAAGTATTGTTGTAATGAGGGTCATAGACACAGAACTGTGTAAGCGAAACCTTACAGTGTCTGTTCATTATCTTGATGCAGTTTATAATACCTTGAATCCCTGTCTATTCTCTGTAGTATGATACGCAGAATGTAATATCTTTCAGAATTTGGTGTAGTGGTGAAGTGTGCAGACTCTTATCTGGGAGAACCGGGTTTGATTCCCCACTCCTCCACATCCACCTGCTGGAATGGCCTTGGGTCAGCCATAGCTCTGGCAGAGGTTGTCTTTGAAAGGGCAGCTGCTGTGAGAGCCCTCTCCAGCCCCACCCACCTCACAGAGTGTCTGTTATGGGGGAGGAAGGGAAAGGAGATTGTAGGCCGCTCTGAGCCTCTGTCCTTGAAAGGGCAGCTGCTGTGAGAGCCCTCTCAGTCCCACCCACCTCACAGGGTGTCTGTTGTGGGGGGAGAAGATACAGGAGATTGTAAGCCACTCTGAGACTCTGATTCAGAGAGAAGGGCGGGGTATAAATCTGCAGTCGTCTTCTTTCTTATTTTTTTCCATAATCTCTTTCCCTTTTCCCTTCACTTCCCCTTTTCCTTTCATTTTACTATAAACTTAATGTTTTAAAAAAATTAAGAAACAGAAGAATTTCCTTCCAACAAGTCACTGATGACTCAACTCTTTCCACTCCCTCCTTCTTCCAAAGCCAGTTTGGTGTAGTGGTTAAGTGTGCAGTGGTTAAGTGGTTAAGTGTGGGGTTTGATTCCCCACTCCTCCACTTGCACCTGCTGGAATGGCCTTGGGTCAGACATAGCTATCGCAGGAGTTGTCCTCGAAAGGGAAGCCTCCGGGAGAGCTCTCTCAGCCCCACCCACCTCATAGGGTGTCTGTTGTGGGAGATGGAGATAAAGGAGATTGTAAGCCGCTCTGAGTCTCTGATTCAGAGAGAAGGGCGGGGTATAAATCTGCAATTCTTCTTCTTCCACTTTGCACTTGGGACATGAGCCTCTACATCTCTCAATGGAGCAGAAGCCAGGATGCCAGGCTCCAGGTGAGACCTGGGGATCCCCAAGAATTACAGCTCATCTGCAGACTACAGAGATTGGTTCCCCTGGAGGAAATAGATGCTTTGGAGGGTGGACTCTGTGGCCTTGTGTCCCACTGAGGTTCCCGTCCTCTCTAGGCTCCACCCCCAAATCTCCAGGAGTTTCCCAACCTGGAGATAAGCCTCAATTCTTCATTTCTCATCCCTTCTCATCTCGTTCTTGCTAGTCCGTACAACTGGATATTCGCTGAGCCTGAATTGGACTTACCAATATAAGTAGTTTGCCAGCGTGGAATTCTTGCAAGCTCGGGAGATCAGAAATGTGCAAAGGTCTTGCTAAGAGTGAATTTAAAATAAATAAATAAAGAGTTATTTGTTGTGGAAGAAGAGACACCTTTGACTATTGGAGCAAATGAACAGAAGGGACCAAGTATGTGTCAACATGATCCCCACCCTCAAAAAACTGTAGCCATCTTGAACAACTGATGTCCAAGTGTTGGTTGTCTCTGCCAGAGCCCATCCCCCACAAGTGGGGCAAAGCACCCTAATTACCCTTAGGCGAGAGCCAGTTTGGTGTAGAGGTTAAGTGCGTGGACTCTTATCTGAGAGAACCGGGTTTGATTCCCCACTCCTCCACTTGCAGCTGCTGGAATGGCTTTGGGTCAGCCATAGCTATTGTAAGAGTTGTCCTTGAAAGGGCAGCTTCTGTCAGAGCTCTCTCAGCCCCACCTACCTCACAGGGTGTCTGTTGTGGGGGAGGAAGGTAAAGGAGATAAGCTGCTCTGAGACTCAGATTCAGAGTGAAGGGCAGGGTATAAATCCAATTATCATCATCATCTTCTTCTAAAGGGATTATGAGAGAGCTGACTTGGGCTCACAGGTGTTTGTGATTTGGGACTTCCCACAGATAACATCCTTATCTCTTTCAAGGCCAGGTGCAAGAATGAGGTAATTGATTAATCGTGAGAACCTGGGCTCGGCTGTTTAACCAGACATCTGTTTGTGTGTGTGTGTGTGTGTGTATATGTATACACACACATACATATATATCCAGGAGTGGAATTCTAGCAGTAACTTCTTTGCATATTAGTCCACATCAGGGCTTTGCATATTAGGCCATACACCGCTGATGTAACCAAGGAAGGAAGGAAGGAGGGAGGGAGGGAGGGAGGGAGGGAGGGAGGGAGGGAGGGAGGGAGGGAGGAAGGAAGGAAGGAAGGAAGGAAGGAAGGAAGGAAGGAAGGAAGGAAGGAAGGAAGGAAGGAAGGAAGGAAGGAAGGAAGGAAGGAAGGAAGGAAGGAAGGAAGGAAGGAAGGAAATAACTTTAAAAGCATTCTCCAAGTCGCCACCTGGTTTGACTTGGAAAAGTGATTTAAAGAGACAGATGCCTTCTCCAAGTTGGCTGAAGGGACAGTGGGAGTTTCAAGAGCCACACCATACATGTGAAAAACCCACATGTAGTTCCCAAGCCGCAGTTTGGCCACCCCTTCCCTAAGCAGTTTCACTCAACCAAGGCACTATTTTTCAGGGCTTTACTTACTTCCAGGTTGTCACTTTCTGCTGGCTCCTTGGTTTTTGCTGAGGAAGGCGGAGAAGACACAAGGGGAAGCGGACTGGTGATAATCTGAGAACTGGAGAACATAACAAAGTTTTCCAAATGTGATTTCTAGGGTAAGGGACCAAGAGATTGAGGGGCGACACGATAGAGGTTTACAAAATTATACATGGGTGTAGTGGAAATGATATGAGGAGAGAAGTAGTGAGCTGTACAGCCCTTCTGCATGTGGATGGCAGTCCCAGGGCAGCAGGGGGTTAAATCCTACACAGCATTGTAAATGGAGAACACCTGGGATGGGAGAGCTGTGTAGATAAGAAGCAGGCAACTCTAGAGAAGGGGTAGTGGTAGCTTCAGTGGTAGCTTCAAGGGCAGCTTTAGAAGACAGTGGCTTTGGACAGTAGAGGGAGAACGTCTTCAAGCACAGAAGACAGCTCAGGAGTGAAGAGGCCTCAGCAAGGGAGGGCAAACTTCTAAGCTGTGTGCAAGCTGTAGAGAAACCCTGCAGTCCAGCCAAGTGTCCTGGACAGACTGCTTTCTTTCTCCTTAAAAAGCTCACTGGATGGGTGAGGGATATTTTCCCGGTTATCATTGTTAAAGTTGCATTCCTTTGGCCACAATCTATTGCTTATAGGAATCTCTAGAACCATGGGTAATGCAATGGGATAGAGAGAGAAGTCCTTTTTCCCCTTTCTCACAAGAACTCAGGGGCACTCAATGAAATTCATGAGCAGCAAGCTTAGAAGAGATAAATGAAAATTCCTTCTTCACCCAAAGAATAATTAACATGTGGAATTCACTGCTTCAAGAGGGGATTACGAGTTATGATTTTAATTGTTTTATTGTATGATCTTAATGTATTATGTTGGAAGCCGCCCTGAGCCATTCGCAGGAGGGGCAGGGTATGAATCAACAGGAATAAACAAACAAACATCTGGAGCAGAGGTCCATCAGTAGCTATTAGCCACAAGGTATTTTAGGAGCCTCGTGGCGCAGAGTGGTAAAGCTATAGTATCGCAAGCCAAGCTCTGCTCATACCCTGAGTTCAATCCTGGTGGAAGCTGGGTTCAGGTAGCTGGCTCAAGGTTGACTCAGCCTTCCATCCTTCTGAGGTCAGTAAAATATGTGCCCAGCTTGCTGGGGGGGGGGGGGAACGTGAAGATGACTGGGGAAGGCAATGCCAAACCCATAAAAAGTCTACTGTTAAAGCATCATGATGTGACATCACCCCAGAGTCGGAAACGACTGGTGCTTGCACAATAAAACAACAGAACGACTGGTGCTTGCACCTTTACCTTTATAGATGGAACACTCTGTCTGGGGCAGAGATGTTTGCTCTGTATTCTCAGTGCTCGGGGGGAAACAGAGGGAGAACTTCTGGAGCACTGGCCCCACTTATTGACCTCCTGATGGTACCTGAGCTTTGGCCACTTTGTAACACAGAGAGTTGGACTGGATGAGCCATTGGCCTGATCCAACATAACTCCTCTTACATTCTTATGCGATTCATAGATCAGAATTAGTTCCAGAGAGTAGCCGTGTTTGTCTTTTTAGAGCTTATCTACCTGTCTATTTCTGATGCTGTTGTGCCAGACGTTGCCATGCTCTCTGACATGGGACCCTGGCTGTCCTTCTTCGTGGGTTCCAACCCGTTCTTGATGTCATCAAAGTTTTCATATTTCAGCGCCTGGACGAGCTGTAGCAGATACATCAGAAGGTCCTTGGAAGAAGCAAAAATGAGAAGGACAGTGGGTTAACTCTCCGGAAGTCCTAGGAAAGCAGGAAGTCAAACCAGTTTATCAAGAGGACAGTAGTTATGAGATGTGGGGCAGGAACTGGAAAGGAAGCACAAGCAGTGATGACAAGGGACTTTCCCAGAGATGGTGGGAAAAGGACTATGTAATGGGGCTCTACACTGTCCTCAGACCTCAATGGGACACTATTTCCAGGGGTGGAATTCTAGCAGGAGCTCCATTGCATATTAGGCCATACACCCCTGATGTAGCCAATTCTCCAAGAGCTTACAAGGCCCTTTTTTGTAAGCTATTGGAGGTTTGGCTACATCAGGGGTGTGTGGCCTAATATGCAAAGGAGCTCCTGCTAGAATTCCACCCCTGCCTGTTTCATCATGATGCCTGTTTCCACCCCTGCCTGTTTCATCATGAAAAACAATGGAAAAGCTTCCTTGTGAGCAAACTTGGATCTTACATACTGTTTCCTTGGGGTTTCTGCAAACTCTGGAGCTCCTGGCCAGAGATCCATACAACCCCACCCCAATGATCTATCAAGATGTGCACTTGAAACCCAGCAGGAATTCAGAGGTCGAAAAAGCTCTGAAGGCAAACCAAGAACATAAGAACATAAGAGAAGCCATGTTGGATCAGGCCAATGGCCCATCCAGTCCAACACTCTGTGTCACATAAGAACATAAGAGAAGCCCTGTTGGATCAGGCCAATGGCCCATCCAGTCCAACACTCTGTGTCACATAAGAACATAAGAGAAGCCCTGCTGGATCAGGCCAATGGCCCATCCAGTCCAACACTCTGTGTCACATAAGAACATAAGAGAAGCCCTGTTGGATCAGGCCAATGGCCCATCCAGTCCAACACTCTGTGTCACACAGTGGCCAAAAAAAACTGGTGCCATCAGGAGGTCCATAAGTGGAGCCAGAACACTAGAAGCCATCCCACTGTTTCCCCCCAAGCCCGAAGAATACAAAGCATCACTGCCCCAGACAGAGAGTTCCATGTATACCTTGTGACAAATAGCCACTGATGGACCTCTGCTCCATATGTTTATCCAATCCCCCCTTGAAGCCGGCTATGCTTGTAGCCACCACCACCTCCTGTGGCAGTGAATTCCATGTGTTAATCAACCTTTGGGCGAAAAAGTACTTCCTTTTATCCGTTCTAACCTGACTGCTCAGCAATTTCATTGAATGCCCACGAGTTCTTGTACTGTGAGAAAGGGAGAAAAGTACTTCTTTCTCTACCTTCTCTGTCCCATGCATAATCTTGTAAACCTCTATCACGTCACCCCTCAGTCGACGTTTCTCCAAGCTAAAGAGCCCCAAGCGTTATAACCTTTCTTCATAGGGAAAGGGTTCCAATCGTTGAATCATTCTTGCTGCCCTTTTCCGCACTTTTTCCAATGCTATAATATTTTTTTTTGAGTTGTGGTGACCAGAATCGTACACAGCCATTTCCACACCTCGTCGTCAGCCTGCTGCAATCTGGCGACGGCGTAACGGCGCACTGTCGGGTTGGTAAACTGAGAAGACAGGAGCTCCAAACCGTCTTCCACGTCCATCGGCTTCCACTTGCCCAGAAGTTCCAGGGCTTGCTTGGCTTCTTGCGGGAGGTGCCAGTTGACACATTTCAAAAATTTCGTCAAAGCCTAAAACAAAACATAAAAACATTTTTTTTTCCTACTCCTAATTTAGTTCTGAATAGGTACCTTCAAAACAGGGCACCGCAGGAGATTCCGTAGCAGGGGCGAAAATAACTCAAGCTTCTTATCTGCACATCCAATTGCTCTTCTTTAGTTCAGGGAGGGGCTAAAAGGACCAGGCAGGAGGTGATGGGAAAGACCTCAGTGGCTCATCACTAGAGCATCTGCTTGGCATGCAGAAGGTCCCAGGTTCAATCCCCAGCATCTCCAGTTAAAAGGACCAGGCAGGAGGTGATGGGAAAGACCTCAGTGGCTCAGTAGTAGAGCCTCTGCTTGGAATGCAGAAGGTCCCAGGTTCAATCCCTGGCGTCTCCAGTTAAAACGATTTGGCAAAAGGTGACGGGAAAGATCTCAATGGCTCCTTGGTAGAACATCTGCTTGGAATGCAGAAGGTCCAAAATCCAATCCTGATATCTCCACTTAAAAGGGTCAGCTACAATACTCCCTGTAAGCTATGGAGTCTTATGAGCAAAAATTCCACTTTGAGAGCTTCTGGCTCTTAAAGTGGAATCTCTAAGTGGTGAGCGGCTGCATAAATTAGTTTGCTCTGGGGTCATTTTTCTTGAGCTAAGGCAACAATGTGTGAGCTGGAGGCTAAAGAACTGTGAGCTAGGTCACATTAACTCCGCTTACAGCAGGGGTTTCAAACATGCAGGCCCCCCGGAGGGCTCCTATCAGGCCCCCGAGCAACTGGCTGTCATCTGCTTCTTTCTCCCTCTCTCTTGTTTCCTTCTGCATCACAGCTTGCTTTGCCAGGCTTGCTCAATCGCACAGGTGCTATGGAATAAAGCCTCTATTTTCTATGTTGGCTGAGGTTTCTCCTTTAGAGAGGAAGAGGGGAGGGAGAGCTTGCTTTGCCTGGCTCTCTCAATCGCACGTCAGAACTACTGAGACGAGCCTCTCTTCTATTGGCTGAGGCTCCTCAGAGCAAGAATTGTCAGTTCTCAGAGACTGTTAAATAAACAACATATTGCAAGAGTGCTAATGTTTCAAGCATGTTCTATTGTATGTTTAATAGAATTAATTGTGTTTGTCTGCATCGTTTATAAAGTTTACTTCACTACCTGGCATTACATTCTATGACACCCATGGCCCGGCCCAACAAAATCTCAATTATGTCAGATCCGTCCCTCCTAACAAATGAGTTTGAAACTCCTGGCTTAGAGGGAATACTGGTCAGCTAGTAGGTGATGGGGAAGACCTCTGCCTGAGACCCTGGAGAGCGGCTGCCAGTCTGAGTAGACAAGACTGACCTTGACGGGCCAGAAATCTGCTTCATTCTAAGGCAACTTTGTGTGAATTGGCCCTGCTCCAGATTTCAGGGTGGAAAGGATACAACCCCACAGTCTTTGGGCAGCAATGTCAGCCTCCACTTAAAAACCGTAGCCAAGATATATAAGAATTACAGTTTCGGTGTACAGACAGTGCAACAATCAAAATATTCACCGAAATAAACAATATTTCAAACGATGCACATATTATTTTAGTGTAAGTTATATAACAACCCTTTCGCACAGTAAGCAATGCAAGGAGTAGAGCTTTAAAAAGCCCGTGACCCAACGTGAATTAAGAAAATTAGGAGCTGTGGCCTTTAAGTGCATTTCCTGAAGGCAAACTATATTGAGTGTCCGCTTTTCAAGATAGTTGGCAATCCGTTTGCGTTTAATAGGGTTTTTAAAACCTCTGCAGTTCCAAGAGGCGAATTTGAGATTCCATGACATACTATTTGTGTTAGTACCTTAAGTACTTAGAAATACTCTGGGTACTCCCTTAGAGCGAAACTGAGAACACCTTTTTAGGGGAACTATGTTATTCAACTTTGCATTCAGAACAACTGAAACATCCCAAGCATCCCCCCTATCGGCATACAAAAACCAGGCTCTTAATATTATGATACATCACATAACCACAAATATAACATATTTAGTAACAATACTAACTTGTTAATAATTGGCCTCATCTTTATCCTCTTTTGTGGCTTCTAAATATCGTTATACTATAGCATAACATAACAACTACAAATATATAGAAATATTTAGAAAGAGGCAAAAACCACATTATCTATTATAACACTTTTAAGTCATCTTTAAAAAAAAAACAAAACACAGTATTTGATTTCCCTCCAGTTGATTAAATTACAGACCCTATTTCATTCCTTGAAATTAATAAATTAATATGTGACATTGATTAATTCATTCCAATTTGTACAAATCTATTTTAAAAGGTTATACAGAAAACATTAATTTAAAACCTAACTAGTATAGTGATTAGATTGGCTGTATGTATGTTGTTGTTATTTTTATGTTTTTATGGTAAAAATTTTAATGAAATTTAAATTGGAAAAAAATAAAAAGCCCGTGACAAATAGCTTCCGTCGTCCTGTGGTACACGGAAATGTACTGTCCCTTTAAACTGAAACTTTAAACTGAAAGGTTTCTAGGCAATTCCATGCTTGTAACTCAGAGGAAAGTTCTGATATTCTGCTTGGGGGGTCACTGAAGAGTCCAAAGCAGTAGAAAAGGACAGTAATTTCACAGGAGAAAATAATTCACAGAATTGCCTAAAAACTCTTCAGTTTAAAAAGACCGTACATTTCAGGAGGATTTATTTATTTATTTATTTGAGATTTATATCCCGCCCTTCCCACGAATGGCTCAGGGCGGCTTACAACAATTAATCAAACATAAAATTTAAACAATTTCAAGTATAAAGCAATTAAATATTTAAACAGTTAAAACCTTAAAAACAGAATATTTCAATTTCCTGTAAACAGATGGCTGGCCAGTTACATCGAGTTGTCTTCCTATCTAGGTATAGGCTAGCCGGAAGAGGGTCGTCTTACAGGCCCTGCGGAACTGCGCCAAGTCCCGCAGGGCCCTCACCTCTTCCGGCAGCTGATTCCACCATACGGGGGCCATAACGGAGAAAGCCCTTTCTCTGGTGGCTTTCAAACGGGCTTCTTTTGGCCCGGGGATAGTGAGGAGATTTTGTGTTCCTGACCTCAGTGCTCTCTGGGGAACATGTGGGGAGAGACGGTCCTTCAGGTAAGCAGGTCCCAGGCCATATAGGGCTTTAAAGGTAATAACCAGCACCTTGTACCGGACTCGGTATATCACTGGAAGCCAGTGCAGAGTCCGGAGACCCAGCCAGATGTGTCCCCACTTTGGGAGACCCAATAGCAGCCGGGCCACGGCATTCTGCACCAGCTGCAGTTTCCAGGTCCGAGACAAGGGCAGCCCCATGTAGAGGGCATTGCAGTAGTCCAACCTCGAGGTGACCGTAGCATGAATCACTGTTGCTAGGTCGTCGCGCTCCAGAAAGGGGGCCAGCTGCCTTGCCCGCCTAAGATGAAAAAATGCGGACTTGGCAGCGGCTGCTATCTGAGCCTCCATCTTTAAGGAAGGCTCCAATAGCACCCCCAAGCTCTTGACCCTGTCCGCCACCATCAGCGGCGCACCGTCAAAAGCCGGCAGGGGGATCCCCCTCCCTGGGCCGCGGCGACCCAAGCAAAGGACCTCTGTCTTCGTAGGATTTAACTTCAGCCCGCTCAGTCTGAGCCACTCAGCCACGGCCCGTAATGCCTGGTCAAGATTTTCCGGGGCGCAGACAGGCTGGCCGTCCATCAGTAGATAGAGCTGGGTGTCATCAGCATACTGATGACACCCCAGCCCATACCTTCGGGCAATCTGGGCAAAAGGCCGCATGTAGATGTTAAATAACATCGGGGAGAGAACTGCCCCTTGGGGCACACCACAATCGAGTGTGCGCCTCCGGGATAGCTCCCCCCCAATTGCGACCCTTTGTCCCCGACCTTCCAGGAAAGAGGAAAGCCACTGTAAGGCCAACCCCTGAATCCCCGCGTCAGCGAGGCGGCACGTTAGCAGCCGATGGTCGACCGTGTCGAACGCAGCCGACAGGTCTAACAACATCAGCACCGCCGAGCCACCCCGGTCCAGATGCCGTTGAAGGTCATCCACTAGGGCAACCAACACTGTCTCCGTCCCGTGTCCCGGGCGGAAGCCGGACTGAAATGGGTCAAGGACGGAAGTGTCATCCAGGAAAGTCTGTAGCTGCATCGCCACTGCCCTCTCAATAAGTTTACCCAGAAAGGGCAAATTTGAAACCGGCCGAAACCGGCTTATGGAGGAAGCTCAACTCTGAGGTACGGGGCTATACCTTTTTCTCAGCAAGACATAACACTTTTTCAAGAATTGATATGATATGGTGTACAAAAGACTTAGGACTTATAACTAAAAAATTAAGAGATTCTTCCTAAAGTAAGAGCGGACCACAACCCATTAATGTGGTCAACAAAGTCGATTAAAAAAAACAGAAGGTGGAGATTAAATGAAGATCTACTACAAAACAAAGAAACAGTGACATCTCTAGAAAAAGAAACTAAAGCTTTTTTTCACATAAATGAAACTGAGGACATGGACTTTTTAACGGTATGGGAAGCATATAAAGCAGTGATGAGAAGTATTTTAATTACACTGAATAATAAAGATAAAAAAACAAAAGAAAAACAAATGTTAAGACATTCAATATGAAATAAAGAAAAAGGAAATGGAATTAAGGAAAAGACCCGAGAAGAAAAAAATTATTAGGGAGATTACAATGCTACAGACACAATTGGGACATCTGTTAAACAAAGAAGTAGAGTGGAACTTGAAAAGACTGCAACAGAAATCTTTCAAAGGAGCAAATAAACCTGCTAAATATTTGGCTTGGCAATTGAAAAAAGAAAAGAAAAGAGAAGTTAAAATTATAAGCAAAATAAAGGTTGGCGGAAAAGAAATTGTAGATCAAGAAGGAATAAAAAGGGAATTTTTTAAATATTACGTCAAATTGTTTAAAAAATCGAAAATAAGTAAAGAGAAGTTGGAGGTATATTTGCAAAGAATTTGTGACTCCACTGACAGAAAACATGGAAAAAGTTTGAAATGATCCAATAGGAAAAAATGGAAATTGAAGCAGTAATAAATGTAATGAAAATGGGAAAAGCACCTGGTCCAGATGGATTTACAGCAAAATTTTATAAAATCCTCAGAGAAGGGTTAACACCCAAATGGCATAAATTGATGAATAAGAAGGGAGGGGAAAGTACCAAATACGTGGAAAGAAGCGGTAATTTCTTTGATTCCAAAGGAAGATAGAGACATCACTGATGTAAAAAACTACAGACCAATTTCATTGTTAAATGTGGATTATAAAATATATACGAGAATACGAGCGAATGATGATGTTATGTTCATAAATGAAAACCCATTAAAAGTAACGCCACTGCTCTTGAGTAAAATACAAGAATATGGAGAATTGGCTGGATTTTATATAAATAAAGAGAAATCAAAAATTTTGTGTAAAAATATGAGAATTGAAAAACAGAAAGAATTACAGAGCTTAACGGAGTGTACAGTTATGTCTAAAGTAAAATATCTAGGTGTGGAAATTGCCATGAAAAATATTGACTGGTATAAAAATAATGATGAAAAGTTATGGCACAAAGTGGAAGAAGATACATTAAAATGGAATAGACTCAATTTGTCGTTATTGGGAAGAACAACCGCAATAAAAATGAATATTATACTGAGAATAATGTACTTGTTTCAAACTATTCCGATTATGAAGGACAATAAACAATTTAGTAAATGGCAAAGGAAGATTTCGGAATTTGTGTGGGCTGGGAAGAAACCAAGAATTAAATTGAAAGTGTTAACAGATGCTAAAGAAAGAGATGGATTTCAATTACCAGATTTAAAACTATATCATGAGGCGGTATGCTTGGTGTGGATAAAAGAATGGATGATGATGTTAAATAAAAAACTTTTAGCATTAGAAGGACATGGAAACAAATTTGGGTGGCACGCATATATGTATTATGGTAAAAGTACAATGGACGGCTTCTTCTCACACCATTATATAAGGAGAAATCTGTTAAATATGTGGCTAAAATATAAAAAATATGGAGATGAGAGAAAGCCATTGTGGATAGTGCCAATGGAAGTAATAAAAATATATGCTGTAGGTGAAGGAAAGTGGCTATCATACGGTCAAATGTTGAAAATCCAAGGTGGTAAAAAATTAAAGATGGAAGAATTAAGTAACAAATATGATTGGTTTCAAATTCAACAAATTAAGAACTTGGAAAGTGACATTAAAAGTGAAGGAATAAGAAAAGAGCAAATCGAATTGGAAAAAGTTCTGCTTGGAGACAATGAAAAGTTGATTTCAAAACTATATAAACTTTTACTGAAATGGTCTACTGAAGATGAAGTAGTAAAATCTCAAATGATAAAATGGGCAATTAATGTTAATAAAGAAATACAGATGGAAACATGGGAATATTTGTGGAAGAACTCTATGAACATTTCGACATGTTATAGTATCAAGGAAAACTGTTATAAAATGATGTACAGGTGGCATATGACTCCTAAAAAGCTAGCAAAAATGAAAGAGACCGTACATTTAGGTATACAGCAGGACGACAGAAGCTATTTGTCACGGACTTTTTAAAGTTGTACTCATTGCATTGCTTACTGTATAAAAGGGTTATTATGTGAATTACGCTAATATGTTTATCATTTGAAATACTGTTTATTTTGCTGAATATTTTGATTAAATTTGTTAAATTAAAAACCTCCTGCTCAGAATCTTCATGGTAGGAGGCAGGGAACACCCATGTGGGTTTCACAGATATTATGCTTTCAGCTCCTAATTTATGAGGCACTTCTTAACTACAAAAGCACAACAGAGGGAGGAGGGGCAATATACTTTTTTAAAAGAAGAATCTGATACTTACCTTTTCTTGATTAGTGAGATAATATCGGAACTTCCAGACGAGGTCTTGCTCTTCATACGTCAGCTGCTTCGTTGGAGGATAGCTCAGTATGATCTAGAGGAGAAGGAGAAGGAGAACAACAACAACAAATTTTATTTGTATCCCACCCTCCCCGCCGGAGCAGGCTCAGGGCGGCTAACAACATACCGGTAGTTCATACATAGTTCATACATTAATTATACAAAGGAGAAGGAGAAGGAGAAGAAGAAGAAATTGGATTTATATTGCATCCTATACTCTGAATCTCAGAGTGGTCACAATCTCCTCTACCTCCACCCCCCCATAACAGACACCCTGTGACGTAGGTGGGGCTGAGAGAGCTTTCCCAGAAGCTACCCTTTCAAGGACAACTCCTGTGAAAGCTATGGCTGACCCAAGGCCATTCCAGCAGCTGCAAGTGGAGGAGCAGGGAATCAAACCTGGTTCTCCCAGATAAGAGTCCGCACAGTTAACCACTACACCAAACGGAAGAAAGACTTATGCATTTCTCCACTTCCATTTTCAGTACTCCCTTTCGCCATAACCTGTACGAGGCTACCAACTGATCCCAATTTTTTTTTTAAATTGATTAAATGCAAAATGGATTCTGTGTTTTGAAAAACTCTGCTTTCGCTGCTAGAAACTGGTCTCTGCCTTCTGCCTCCAAAAAAGAAGGTCTCACATCCCCGCTGAAAAATACTTGCAGAGTGGAAAGGGGGGTTATTTAAAATGACAAGGGACCGCGGCTCAGTAGAAAGGTCATGGCTCAGCGGTAGAGCATCTGCCTGGTGTGCTGAAGGTCCCAGGTTCAATCCCCGGCATTTCCAGTACAAAGGAGCAGGCAAGAGGTGATGGGAAAGACCTCAGTCTGAGTCCCTGGAAAGCCACTGCTAGTCTGAGCAGACAGTATGGACTTTGATGGACCAATGGCCTGATTCAATATAAATAAACACAAGGCACCGTGGTCTCTAAATGACACAGAACAACAAAATAGACTGCGCAGATCCCAAGAATTAAATAACATGTAGGTGTGTTATATCAACGATAAGATTATATTGCGATAGTCACAGTTCATGAATGATGAAGTGCAATTCCAGTACGGCATAAAGTTCTACAGATTACAGCCCCAAGGCTATAATAAGTTTTATACATTTCATTCATTCATTCATCATTCATCATTTTATTTGTATCCCAGCCCCCCCCCCCCCCCGCCGAAGCAGGCTCAGGGCAGCTAACAACATTAAATTGATACATTAGGTACAATAATATTCGAAGCAATAACTAATTTAACAAATTAATTAAAAGTCTAAAATGAATAAAATTAGTAAAATTAATAAAATTGACATCCTGGTGCTATTAAACCGATGGTAAGTTTTTTATTTTCCTTAGCAGTCCCTCTCTTTAATTGCTGTCTTTAACACAAATTGCTCCCATCCAGCCCTCCTTGTTCCCCAGATTGGAGCTCCAGATATTGAAGGGAAAACACTTCCCTATCCAACTTGCTTCTGTCTCTAGCCATTCCCAGTGTTCAAGCAGATCTTCCATGCATGTATTTCCAGAAGGAAACATGTGGACCAGTGACAAAGCTGTGAAAAGACAGATCCTTGCAGACATGTGCAACATCTCAGTTTCACATTCTTCCAAAACCCACAAGGTTTGATGCACTATTTGTTGTGAATTTATGGGAACAGGTTTGAATTGTTGTCACAACTGCAATGAATATCCTTTTGAAATTGGGCGGCTTTGAGTGCAACAACCAACAAGACGTGGTAATCTTTAAAGTGCCGCCAGGTTCCTGTTTATACTATATAAAGATCTGGCGTTCGGGAAATCTTAACAGCATACAGAGCTCCCAGGTGGGCACTTTGCATGTTCTTCCACAGGTATCAATGGGACTTCTCTTGAACAAAGGACAAGCTTCCACAGTGGAGAAATGGATCCCTCAACCCAACTTGCTATGCGAATATCAGCAGTTTTGTCTCTTCCTCAAGAGCTCCATCCTTTCTCTTCGCGTCTCAGAAAACTTCTAACTCCAAAAGGACAAGAAATGAGCTTTTCTCAACACACAACTTGGTTTGCTAAAAAGTATTTTTTTTCCCCTAGCAGCCCTTTCTCCTGGCCTGTCTCTAAGTGGCCAAGAAATTCCCCTTCTAAGATGTCCACAGAGGGGGAGAACTGAGATGAGACCACACAGCTTACATTTAGTTGATCTCGCGTCGCAGCGTTTGGCTTGAGATCGTGATCGGACGGCCCACTCCGTAAACTTCGAGCCAGTTTGTGGTGTTTGCTTTCTACTAAGTTTTCCTGTAAGGGGGAAAGAATTTGAAGGAGTGTCAGCAGCTATCCTGAAATGCAAATACTAATAATACTAATAATAATAGGTAAAGGTAGTCCCCTGGGCAAGCACCGGTCGTTTCCGACTATGGCGTGACGTTGCTTTCGCAACATTTTCACAGCAGACTTTTTACGGGCTGGTTTGCCATTGCCTTCCCAGTCATCTACACTTTCCCCCCAGCAAACTGGGTACTCGTTTTACCGACCTCGGAAGGACGGAAGGCTGAGTCAACCTGGAGCCGGCTACTTGAACTCAGCTTCCGCCAGGATTGAACTCAGGTTGTGAGCAGGGAGCTCAGACTGCAGTACTGCAGCTTTACCGCTCTGCGCCACGGGGCTCTTAATAATAAACACAAATGCAAACTCAAGGTGATGTAAGCTTGGGATAGATTCTGCCTGCTCTAGTTTCCGGAAAGGCTGATGAAGTTGTTACAGCACACAACATTGAGGCGCCCCTATATGACTATCAGATTCCAGGACAGATACTGCAGATGGGGATGGGGAGAGATGGACAGCCTCACGTCATCCATGTTATGGCCTATGTAGAGCAAAATGGTTGGGTCCAAAACGGAGGAATTTAGTGTCTGCTGATAGAACTGAGGCCACATTATTAAAGGAGGAAGATTCGAGGATCACTTCAGTTGTGGCTAAAGTCTTCTTGGTGGCGACAACACAAAAGGAAAAGATGGGGTTGTTGTTTTTTTAAGGGGGGAATGATAGAGTTAAAAAAGGAACTGATTTCAAATTTAGAAATAAAGTACGGTTTAAAATATAAATACATATATATAACCATGAGGAGGAAGGCAGAAGGAGGAGGAAGAGAAGGAGGAGGAGGAAGAGGAGAAGGAGGAGATGAAGGAGGAGGAGAAGAAGGAGAAGGAGGAAGAGGAGAAGGAGAAGGGGGAGAAGAAGAAGGAGGAGGAGAAGAAGGAGGAGGAGTAAGAGGAGAAGGAGGAGAAGGAGGAGGAGAAGGAGAAGAAGGAGGAGAAGGAGAAGGAGGAGGAGGAGAAGAAGAAGAAGAAGGAGAAGAAGAAGGAGGAGAAGAAGAAGGAGGAGAAGGAGGAGGAGGAGAAGAAGAAGAAGGAGAAGAAGAAGGAGGAGGAGAAAAAGGAGAAGGAGGAGGAGGAGGAGGAGAAGGAGGAGAAGAAGGAGGAGGAGAAGGAGGAGAAGAAGGAGGAGGAGAAGGAGGAGGAGGAGAAGAAGAAGAAGAAGATGACGATGACACATTTTCAGACACCCCCCACCCTCAGGGCTTTTTGTAGCAGGAACTCCTTTGCATATTAAGCCACACACCCCTGATGCAGCCAATCCTCCAAGAGCTTGCAGGGCTCTTAGTACAGGGCCTACTGTAAGCTCCAGGAGGATTGGCTACAAAAAAGCCACGGCGATGACGACGACAACCACCACCACCATAATGAAAAATTAATTTAGTATGGCCTGCCTTGAGACCTTAGGTCAAATAAATCAACCTGTAAAGGAAGACAGAGGAATTATTTAGCGTTCTTATTTCTACATTTTTTTCCAAAAGCCCCCCATACCCCTCCGCCCTCCTGCTCCCCTCCCAGCAGTGCCACACAGATCATATCTTACCATAGACATCTGGGGATCAGGAACTTTAACAATCTCCGAGCTGGTTAAAATTGGAGAGGACTCATCACCATCCTAGATGAAAAAGTAGTGCAAAGAGGCGCATGAAACCGCTCATCTTGTCAAACGACAGGCAGGCCTGCCAAGTCTACTTAACGCACAAGAGTTGCAAGACAAGGATTCTCCATATGCTCCCCAGAGAGTGCTGCGTTCAGGAACACAAAATCTGTTATCCATCTCTGACCGAAGGGAAGTGAGACTGTGTTCTGCACGAGCTAGGGCCTTCTCGGTGGCAGCACCAGAAATATGGAACGCCCTCCCAGCGGCCATAAAGGCCCTGCGGGATCTTGCCCGATTCCGCAGGACCCGTAAAACGGAATTCTTCTGACAGGCCTTTAATATCTAACGGGAGAGGACTGCTGCTCTCCACTGCTGAGCGACATCACTCATGAGGCACTAGATCCACCACAAGAAAGGAAGTCATGGTCCCGCTTATACTGCACCATGAAATGGATTTTAATCGTTAATTATTACCATTTACTGCCTTAAATTGTAATTTTAAATTCTGTGTTGATTGACTGTTAGCTGCCCTAAGTCCGCTTGCAGAGAGGGCAGGATAGAGAAAGAAAGAAAGAAAGAAAGAAAGAAAGAAAGAAAGAAAGAAAGAAAGAAAGAAAGAAAGAAAGAAAGAAAGAAAGAAAGAAAGAAAGAAAGAAAGAAAGAAAGAAAGAAAGAAAGAAAGAAAGAAAGAAGCCACCTCTGGGTTGGGTAATTCCTGGAGATTTGTGGCGAGGGTTAGGGAGGGGAGGGACCTCAGCAGAATATAATGTCCAGATGTCCATCCTCCAGAGCAGCCATTTTCTCTAGGCAGATGGATCTCTAACGTCTGGAGATTGGTTGTCATGCCAGGAGATCTCCAGGCCCTACTTGGAGGTCAGTTGTCGTAGGTAAAACTGAAAACTAAACCACCGAGGCTCATCGCCCTTCTAACATGATCAGCCAATACTCCCGTGGGATGGAAATGAGGAAAGGTGCAAATTTAACTTGGGGTTCTTTAGCTTGGAGAAATGTCAACTGCGGGGTGACATGATAGAATTTTACAAGATTATGCATGGGATGGAGAAAGTAGAGAAAGAAGTTCTTTTCTCCCTTTCTCACAATATAAGAACTCGTGGGCATTCAACGAAATTGCTAAGTAGTTACGTTAAAACGAATAAAAAGGAAGTCCTTCTTTGCCAAAAGGGTGATGAACACGTGGAATACATTGCCACAGGAGGTGGTGGTGGCTACAAGCATAGACAGCTTCAAGATGGGATTGGATAAACATCTGGAGCAGAGGTCCATCAGGGGCTATTAACCACAGCTTATCGTTGGAACCTCTCTGTCTGGGGCAAGTGATGCTCTATATTCTTAGTGCTTGGGAGGGACAACAGTGGGACGGTTTCTAGTGTTCTTGCCCCACTGATGGATCTCCTAATCGCACTTAGGTTTTCTGGCCACTGTGTGACACAGAGTGTTGGACTGGATGGGTCATTGGCCCAATCCAACATGGCTTCTCTTATGTTCTTATGTGACACAGAGTGTTGGACTGGATGGGTCATTGGCCTGATCCAGCATGGCTTCTCTTATGTTCTTATGTGACACACAGTGTTGGACTGGATGGGCCATTGGCCTGATCCAACATGGCTTCTCTTATTTAACATAGAGTGTTGGACTGGATGGGCCATTGGCCTGATCCAACAGGGCTTCTCTTATGTTCTTATGTGACACAGAGTGTTGGACTGGATGGGCCACTGGCCTGATCCAACAGGGCTTCTCTTATGTTCTTATGTGACACAGAGTGTTGGACTGGATGGGCCATTGGCCTGATCCAACAGGGCTTCTCTTATGTTCTTATGTGACACAGAGTGTTGGACTGGATGGGCCACTGGCCTGATCCAACAGGGCTTCTCTTATGTTCTTATGTGACACAGAGTGTTGGACTGGATGGGCCATTGGCCTGATCCAACAGGGCTTCTCTTATGTTCTTATGTGACACAGAGTGTTGGACTGGATGGGCCACTGGCCTGATCCAACAGGGCTTCTCTTATGTTCTTATGTGACACAGAGTGTTGGACTGGATGGGTCATTGGCCCAATCCAACATGGCTTCTCTTACATTCTCGTCTCTTATGTTACGGGCAGGAGTAGGCATTCCCAAAAGTGGGCTGGGTTTGCCCACAGCAAAGGCAGGCACTGTATGTGCCCACTGACACATTTCCTTGCTATAGAAAGTGGGTGGGCCTCTTCGCCAGCAGGGCTTCTGATTTGCTGTGCAGTTTTTTACCAACATTACTCATGCAGCATCTGCGACCCCACCGCAAGGATCTTCCATAGCAAGCTGTGGCAGTCATTGTATGGCAGGCTCCGTCTCCTGAGGAAGCCATTTTGTGCATGCTGTGTCAAAATTCCAGAGGTGTCTGCAGGCTCAGAAAGATTCTGGAAATACGAATGTTTTATGGCAGGGGTGGCCAAACTGCAGCTCGGGAGCCACAAGTGGCTCTTTCACACATATTGTGTGGCTCTTGAAGCCCCCACCACTGCGTGGAGAAGGCATTTGTTCTTTAAATCATTTCTCTAAGCCAAGCCAGACAGCAGCTTAGAGAATGGATTTAAAGGTGCTTTCTTTCCACCTCTCTGTCCACCCTCCCCTATCTATTTGCCTTCCTTCCCTCCCTCCCTGGTTCTGATTATGAGAGCCAGTTTGGTGTAGCGGTTAAGTGTGCGGACTCTTTATCTGGGAGAACCGGGTTCAATCCCCCACTCCCTCACTTGCACCTGCTGGGATGGCCTTGGGTCAGCCGTAGTTTTCACAGTTGTCTTTGAAAGGGCAGTTGCCTGTGAAAGCTCTCTCAACCCTACCCTACCTCACAGGGTGTCTGTTGTGGGGTGGGGAAGGTAGAGGAGATTGTGACCGCTCTGAGACTTAGATTCAGAGTATAGGGTAGGCTATACATTCAATATCATCTCTCTCCCTCCCCCCCTTCCTTCTTTCCTTCTCTCCCTCCCTCCCTTCCCTCCCCCTCCCTTCTCTCCCTCCCTCCCTCCTTCCTTCTCTCCCGCCCTCCCTCCCTTCCCTCCTTCCTTCTCTCCTTCACTCCCTCCTTCCTCCCTTCCCTCCTCCTTCCTTCCTTCCTTCCCTCCCTCCTTCCTTCCTTCTCTCCCTCCCTCCCTTCATCCTTCCTTCCTTCTCTCCCTCCTTCTTCCCTCCCTCCTTCCCTTCTCTCCCTCCCTCCCTCCTTCCTTCCTCCTCCCTTCCTTCTTCCCTCCTTCCTTCCTTCTCTCCTTCCCTCCTTCCTTCCTTCCTCCCTCCCTTCTCTCCCTCCCTCCTTTCCTCCTTCCTTCCTTCCTTCTCTCCCTCCCTCCCTCCTTCCTTCTCTCCCTCCCTCCTTCCTTCTTCCTCCCTCCCCTCCCTCTCTTCCTTCCTTCCCTCCCTCCTTCCTTCTCTCCCTCCCTCCCTCCTTCCTCCCAACATCTGATGTTCATGCCTTGTGGCTCACAGATGTCTAATATTTATTCTATGTGGCTCTTACATGAAGGAAGTTTGGCCACCCCTGTTTTAGGATGTTGTTTTTTTCCAGGCAGGGGGCAGGGAAAGCAAACCACGAAGAAGTTGTTTCTGAAGACTCCTTAAATCACTTGCACTTCTTAAAACTCTGCTGCCTTGAAGAGCGTTACAGGAATAACCGGAACCTGTAACCACGCTGAAGCTCGATTGAACAACTGGCATGCAGGCAAGGGTGTCTGCCACCCGGCATCTGACTGCTGCCCTCCCGGAAGATAACAGCCCGTCTCATCTGGGTAGGAGGACATGTTCAAAATGATATATACGCATAGCACTTGGGGAGCACATGCTTCAAAGGAAGCTGCCCCACCTCCTCGCAAGACACCTACCTTCTCGTAATACACGATTGCATATTCTTTGTCGTCGTATTCGCACAGCGAAATTCGATCATCAGATACATGAAATTGGAACTGCGCTTCTCGCTCTAGATTGAAACAAAAAGGAGAAGGAAAGAGATTATCGGCGAGGACAACTGTCACTTCATTTCTGTCTTTAAAGTATTAATATGTCATTTCCCCACCCAAATAGGGTCCCCCAGGTAGGACTGCCAGCCAGTTTGGCGTAGCGGTTAAGTGTGAGGACTCTTATCTGGGAGAACCGGGTTTGATTCCCCACTCCTCCACTTGCACCTGCTGGAATGGCCTTGGGTCAGCCATAGCTCTGGCAGAGGTTGTCCTTGAAAGGGCAGCTGCTGTGAGAGCCCCTCAGCCCCACCCACCTCACAGGGTGTCTGTTGTGGGGGAGGAAGGCAAAGGAGATTGTGAGCCGCTCTGAGACTCTTCGGAGTGGAGGGCGGGATATAAATCCAATATCTTCATCTACCTCACAGGGTGTCTATTGTGGGGGAGGGAAGGTAAAGGAGATTGTGAGCCGCTCTGAGACTCTTCAGAGTAGAGGGCGGGATATAAATCCAATATCTTCATCTACCTCACAGGGTGTCTGTTGTGGGGGAGGAAGGGAAAGGAGATTGTGAGCCGCTCTGAGACTCTTCGGAGTGGAGGGCGGGATATAAATCCAATATCTTCATCTACCTCACAGGGTGTCTGTTGTGGGGGAGGAAGGGAAAGGAGATTGTGAGCCGCTCTGAGACTCTTCAGAGTAGAGGGCGGGATATAAATCCAATATCTTCATCTACCTCACAGGGTGTCTGTTGTGGGGGAGGAAGGGAAAGGAGATTGTGAGCCGCTCTGAGACTCTTCGGAGTGGAGGGCGGGATATAAATCGAATATCTTCATCTACCTCACAGGGTGTCTGTTGTGGGGGAGGGAAGGTAAAGGAGATTGTGAGCCGCTCTGAGACTCTTCGGAGTGGAGGGCGGGATATAAATCCAATATCTTCATCTACCTCACAGGGTGTCTGTTGTGGGGGAGGGAAGGTAAAGGAGATTGTGAGCCGCTCTGAGACTCTTCGGAGTGGAGAGCGGGATATAAATCCAATATCTTCATCTACCTCACAGGGTGTCTGTTGTGGGGGAGGGAAGGTAAAGGAGATTGTGAGCTGCTCTGAGACTCTTCGGAGTGGAGGGCGGGATATAAATCCAATATCTTCATCTACCTCACAGGGTGTCTGTTGTGGGGGAGGAAGGGAAAGCAGATTGTGAGCCACTCTGAGATTGAGGGTGAAAGGTGGAATATAAATCCAATGTCTTCAATGTCTTCTTCAGGTGGGCTCTTAGTACAGGGCCTATTGTAAGCTCCAGAAGGATTGGCCACATCAAGAGTATGTGGCCTAATATGCAAAGGAGTTTCTGCTACAAAAAAACCCCCCAAGTTCAATAATCAGGTGGGCAAGATATATTCCAGAGAAGAGCAACAATCCCTCCAATAAGTTTCAAGCCCACACACCATCTGGAAGTCTACCAGCTCAGAGCATTTCAGCTGTTCTCAGGGGAAAGAGAGAAAAAACGGCAGGCTGGTGACCGCTCCAAGGCTCCTGAATCAGCCAGGTCTTGAAATGCATTAAGAGCTGAATGCCTTCCATGACCTACCTCATTGATCATCTCGATTTCTCGAAAGGTCAGTCTGTCCAGCCAGTCCACCTTCACCATGTGACCCTGCCGGTGAGACTTGGTGAGCTGCCACAGAGGAAATACACAGACGTATTATTCAAATGGCTGCCGCTAAAGAGGAGGGAAAAATCAATCTTGTGTCTCGTCGTGTTGGAGACAGCGGTGCGAAAACAATATCTATGATTCTACACGATGTACATTTCACACACACAGCAAAAATGAAGCTATGTAGAATGGCCACCATGTACAAAAGATTTTACCTCATAATTGTCTTTGTGGGAGAGGCTGAGGGACAGAAAATGTGTTCCAAAGGGCTTTATCAAGTCAAAAATGAGCAGCTTTTCTCCTACAAATTATGACCAGAGACCTGTTCAGTGCAATCCTAACCACGTTTAACCTAGAAGCGCCACTGGTTGGAAAGGAAACGGCTCCCCAATAAGTCTACTCAGCAATGTTCAATTGTTGAGATCGAACACAATGGGGCAAATATGACTCACTTGAGCTAGATTATACCTAGGGTTGCCAAGTCTGACTCAAGAAATATCTGGGTTCTTTGGGGGCGGAGCCGGGAGGAAGGGCGTGACGAGCACGACTGAACTCCAAAGGGAGTTCTGGCCATCACATCTAAAGGGACCACATTCTTTTTAAATGCTTTCCCTTCACTGGAAATAATGAAGAATGGGGAACCTTCTTTTGAGGTTCATAGAATTGGACCTCCTGGTTCAACCTTTTTGGAACTTGGGGGGGGGGGTGTTTTGAGGTGAGGCACCAGATGCTCTGCTGAAAATTTGGTGACTCTACCTCAAACAAAACAGCCTCCCTGAGTCCCAGATGCCCACATCATTTCTCCATTATACCCTATGGGAATCTGTCTCCATAGGGTAAAATTGAGTGCCTAGCAGAAGCCCCCCCCCCCGCCTTTCTGATGACCCTCCAAACTGGGGAATCCCCTGCCCCAACTGGGGACAACCCAATGATTCTGTTTTAGCTTTGAGCGTTAAAGTCTGTGTAAGAAATCATTGAAATCGGGTGCCATTTTAACAGCCCGATTAACTGAAGAAGACCAGTACTGAAACGCCTTGAAATCTAAAGGAGACGTCTTATGAAGGCCATAAGGATTTCCTGGACCCTCCAGTTGAAAGAATTTCACAATAAGTTACGGACTGCATTATGAACTTTGCTTACTGGAGGAACGATTTCTGAAAATTCCTCTGTTGGAGGAAGGATTTCTGAAAATCCCTCTATTGTAAAGTATTGGAACTAACTGTTGTTTGTAATAATTTGTAACTTTTCTGGAGGGAAGAAACTGGAAATTGACGTTGCTATTTGTATACACTGGTTTAAAGTTGCACATAGGATAAATTGTATATAAGGATTGAAGTATACTCATTGTTTTTTTCAGTGCTATTCTATCCGCCCAACTGGAGACTGGCAATCCTAAACAAAACACTTATTGCGGAAAGCAAGCCAGGTGGGCAGTGGTATGAACCGTGCGATCAAAATTACTGAAACTGAGTTTGCATCGGTGTATGAACTGAACGTCTGGAAAAAGGAAACTTGTAACTAAGGTCCACCGTTATTCATTATCCTCCTCCCGGTGAACACATTTATCCATGGTTATCTATAGCTTTCCTACAAAGTATAATTCAGAACAAATCAGGTAAGAACGTAAGAAGAGTCTGCTGGATCACAACAGTGACTCTAGTCCAGCATCCTGTCTCACGCAGTGGCCAACCAGTTCCTTTGGACAGACAACAAAAGGGCACAGAGGGCTCCCGTTGATGTTCGATGCCTCTGCCCTACAGGGTTACCGTAAGTCAGTTACTGCTTGGCAGACAATAAAGAAAGAATGGAAGGATTTCCCAGAATTCCCTGACACGCTCTCATTACCGTCAATGGGAACAGAGAATCCAAGATTCATCCGCATTGCCTAGAAAACACAGATTCATTCTAGAGAGCAGGGACACTGGGACAGTGATATAGGGTGCAAATGCCATGCACAGTTCAGGGGGTGCGAACTGGAGAGATCTGTGCTCACGTAATTGGAAAATATATTTAGCATGTTGTTTACCCATTCTGCGCATGCCTGCAGAACCACTCCAGGAAGGGTCTCGGAACAAGTGTTTCTATGGAAACATGCATCGCACAAATCCAAGCTCAAAAGACCCCTTTCAAAGGACTGACAAAGCCTCACGTTGAAGTCATCTGTGCGATCCGGAACTGGCATGCATCACACTTTGAGTTTAAAGTTTCAGTTAGTGCTATTAAGAGGGAACAAACTCAATTCAAAGGGAGCAACGCACAAAAGCCAACACTTCATCAAAGCCTCCAAGATTTCCAGGGTCATAACTATACCCACCAGGATCTTCAGACATGTAAGACTTCCCCCTCCCCAGCAGGGGTCATGGCTCAGCGGTAGAGCACCTGCTTTGGACGCGGAAGGTCCCAGGTTCAATCCCCGGCATCTCCAGTTAGAAGGACCAGGCAGGAGGTGATATGAAAGACCTCAGTGGCTCATCACTAGCGTGTCTGCTTGGCATGCAGAAGGTCCCAGGTTCAATCCCCAGCATCTCCAGTTAGAAGGACCAGGCAGGAGGTGATATGAAAGACCTCAGTGGCTCATCACTAGAGCATCTGTTTGGCATGCAGACGGTCCCAGGTTCAATCCCCGGTATCTCCCGTTAAAAGGATCAGGTAGGAGGTAATATGGTAGACCTCAGACCAATGGTGGTGGGAGGCTCTGCGGCTCAGTGGCAGGCCAACTGCTTTGCATGCAGAAGGTCCCAGGTTCAATCCCCAGAATCTCCAGCTGAAAGGTATCTCGTAGTAGGGGATGTGAAAGACTTAAGCCTGAGACCCTGGAGAGCCACTGCCAGTCTGAGTGGACAATATTGGCCCTGATAGGTCAATGGTCTGATTCCATATAAGGCAGCTTCAGGTACATGGCCAAATCAATCATTCTGTGGTGCTTCAAAAAGGTAAAGGTAGTTCTCTGTGAAAGCACCGAGTTGTTACCAACCCACAGGGTGACGCCGCATCATGTTTTCTTGGCAGACTTTTTGTTATGGGGCAATTTGCCATTGCCTTCCCCTATCATCTACACTTTACCCCCAGCAAGCAAGGTACTCATTTTACCAACCATGGGAGGACAGAAGGCTGAGTCAACCTTGAGCCGGCTACCTGAGCCCAACTTCTGCCGGGATCATGCTCAGGTCATGAGCGAAGCTTGGACTGCAGCTTTACCATTCTGGGCCATGGGGCTACTGTGGTGCTTCAACCCTCTCCCCTTAAAAATTGACACTATTTAGAACTTCCTGACAGTTAGAACGGTTCCTCAGTGGAACAGGCTTCTTCGGGAGGTGGTGGGCTCTCCTTCCTTGGAGGTTTTTAAACAGAGGCTAGAGGGCCATCTGACAGCAATGAAGATCCTGTGAATTTAGGGGGAGGTGTTTGTGAGTTTCCTGCATTGTGCAGGGGGTTGGACTAGATGACCCTGGAGGTCCCTTCCAATTCCATGATTCTATGAACTTCCTGATGGTTAGAGCGGTTCCTCAGTGGAAAAGGCTTCCTCAGGAGGTGGTGGGCTCTCTTTCCTTGGAGGTTTTTCAACAGAGGCTAGATGGCCATCTGACAGCAATGAAGATCCTGTGAATTTAGGGGGAGGTGTTTGTGAGTTTCCTGCATTGTGCAGGGGGTTGGACTAGATGACCCTGGAGGTCCCTTCCAACTCTACAATTCTATGAACTTCCTGATGGTTAAAGCGGTTCCTCAGGAGGTAGTGGGCTCTCCTTCCTTGGAGGTTTTTAAACAGAGGCTAACTGGCCATTTGACAGCAATGAAGATCCTGTGGATTTAGGGGGAGGTGTTTGTGAGTTTCCTGCATTGTGCAGGGGGTTGGACTAGATGACCCTGGAGGTCCCTTCCAGCTCTATAATTCTATGAACTTCCTGATGTTAGAGCCGTTCCTCAGTGGAACAGGCTTCCTCAGGAGGTGGTGGGCTCTCCTTCCTTGGAGGTTTTTAAGCAGAGGCTAGATGGCCATTTGACAGCAATGAAGATCCTGTGAATTTAGGGGGAGGTGTTTGTGTGTTTCCTGCATTGTGCAGGGATTGGACTAGATGACTCTGGAGTTCCCTTCCAACTCTACGATTCTATGTTTCTATGCCCCTCCCCCAATTAAAAAAACATGACTAAATTGGGGTCTTGCATGACCCAAGACCCTATTAGTAAAATGCTTTACAAGCATAAGAAAGTTAAGAGGCATAAACAGAAGGCAGGCACATCAGGCTATATCGCTGCCCACAGATTCAATACAGAAGCGTTCTGATTATCAGAGGTTAGTTGCCCACAGGTCACAAACATGCGCTCTGTCAATGGCGGATGCTGGCAGGCCACATCTCCTCACTACTTACTTCTTCCAAGTGCTCCTTGTCAGAGGCCTACATCGAAGAGACCCGTTTATTAGTCACACACGCTCGTGAGGAACCGCTTCCAGACTACTAAACAAAATCTAACCTTTCCCCTCCTCAGAAATTTTACATGGACCTAATCGGTCGAAGATAGAGAAGGCTGTGCCTTAATGGTAGAGCATCTGCTCAGCGTACGGAAGATCCCAGGTTCAATACCTGGTTTCTCCAGTTAAAAGGATCAGGTAGCAGGTGAGGTAAGAACAGAAGAGAAGCCATGTTGGATCAGGCCAATGGCCCATCCAGTCCAACATTCTGTGTCACACAGTGGCCAAAAAGAACCAGGTGCCATCAGGAGGTCAAACAGTGGGGCCAGGACACTAGAAGCCCTCCCAGTGTGCCCCCCCCCCGCAAGCACCAAGAATACAGAGCATCATTGCCCCAGACAGAGTGTTCCAACGATAAGCTGTGGCTAATAGCCACTGATGGACCTCTGCTCCATATGCTTATCCAATCCCATCTTGAAGCTGGCTATGCTTGGCAGTGAATTCCATGTGTTAATCACCCATTGGGTGAAGAAGGACTTCCTTTTATTATACAATCATAGGATCATTGGAAGTTCTAAACCGACTGCTCAGCGTCTCTCAGGCTGAGGCGTTTCACCTCAGCAATGAAGTCCTTTCCGGTGATCCTATGATTGTATGTAGTCTGGTGATGTTGTATTTCCAGGAAATCTCCAGTCCCCACCTGGAGATTGACAACCCTAAGTACAACCAGGGGAACAATGTGGGGATCACAAGGTGAGGGGAGAAAAAAAAAATGTAGCTTATGTACTTATCAGAAGAGGGGTTTTTTTACAGGAAGTGACAAAGGGTAGCTCTAGGAATTGCAGAAGCTATAGTTTCCAGCAATTCCCAGAGCTAACCCAGCAGTTAGATCCAAGAATCCCTGGAAACTTTACGGTAGAATGACAGCGTTTCCACCCACTCTTAGAGCTGCTTTATGTCACTTCTTGTTAGAACTTTCAGTAAGGACACATGGTAGTATTTTTTAAAAAATTGCTCCTGCCACCACAGGCCACAGTGCATGCGAGCGGGGATCAGTTCAACGCCAGAAGGCAGTTTCCGATTTGCGTCCTTCGCTTGAAACCAACTTCAGTATTTCTTGCAGACTTCACTTGAGGAAGACTGCGCTGACCCCTTTCGGAGAATCCGAAACTCACACTGAAAAAGGGGGATTTATTCCCAAGGGCCATCAAACTGCGCACTCCTAAAAAGTGACAAATTGGGACCCGCGTTTCTGATAGTGCTTTATTTCATACAGAGCAGTGATGAAGGTCACAGAGAGATCTATTTAATAATGCCGTTCATGTCCACTTTAAAAAGAGTAAAAAGGGCGTGTGTTTGCTTTTAAAATACAATTCCTCTTTGTATTTACGAAAAGGCGTCGCTACAAGAGAAACGCTGCATTCGATACAGCGATGAATTAATATCCTATTAGGATTCAGCTTGAGACAGGTGTTAACTCAGGTATTAAAGCAGAAGTTTTACCCGAAAAGGTAAAGGTAGTCCCCTTTGCAAGCACCGAGTCGTTAGCAACGCATGGGGTGACATCACACCACAACATTTTCATGGCCGACTTTTTATGGAGTGGTTTGGCATTGCCTTCCCCAGTCATCTCCGCTTTATCCCCAGCAAGCTGGGTACTCATTTTACCGACCTCGGAAGGATGGAAGGATGAGTCAACCTTGAGCCAGCTACCTGAACCCAGCTTCCGCCGGGATCGAACTCAGGCCGTGAGCAGAGCTTGGACTGCGGTACTGCGGCTTACTGCGGCTTACCGCTCTGCGCCACGGGGCACAAAAAGTACTCAAATTGGGCATTTTGAAGTATCTCTCAGCAAACAAGAGACCTGACTACACCTCCGACCACCGCCTTCCTGTGGGTACATCATTACAGAGTTAGCGTTGTGACGTTATTGTAGGCCATGACGTCCACCCTTTTTCGTGAAATCTTTGGCCCAATATCTTGGACACTGCCCTCTTCAGGAACTAAACGGAAGCACAAGCAAAGTACAGTCCCTCCCCCCCAACCTTTATACCACTTCTCCCACCAATCTTGTGACAAAATTCAAGTTATAATCTCTGTGAGGACAGGAGAAGATATTGGATTTATATCCCGCCCTCCACTCCAAAGAGTCTGAGAGTGGCTCACAATTTCCTTTACCTTCCTCCCCCACAACAGACACCCTGTGAGGTGGGTGGGGCTGGAGAGGGCTCTCACAGCAGCTGCCCTTTCAAGGACAACCTCTGCCAGAGCTGTGGCTGACCCAAGGCCATGCCAGCAGGTGCAAGTGGAGGAGTGGGGAATCAAACCCGGTTCTCCCAGATAAGAGTCCGCACACTTAACCACTATACCAAACTGGCTTTCCAGACAGCACTAGAAGAAGGTGCAATGACAAATAAGAAGAATAGCAGATTTATACCCCACCCTTCTCTCTGAATCAGAGACTCAAAGCGGCTTACAATCTCCTGTATCTTCTCCCCCCACAACAGACACCCTATGAGGTGGGTGGGGCTGAGAGAGCTCTCACAAAAGCTGCCCTTTCGAGGACAACACCTAGGAGAGCTATGCTGACCCAAGGCTATTCCAGCAGGTGCAAGTCGAGGAGTGGGGAATCAAACCCAGTTCTCCCAGATAAGAATCCGCACACTTAACCACGACACCAGACTGGCAAAGGAGCCCTTTGGCCACCAGAGTGTGTTGCCAAACTCCAGGTAGTGGCTGGAGGCCTCCTGTCATTACAGCTAGGGTTGCCAGGTCAGACTCAAAATATATTTGGGGACTTTGGGGGTGGAGCTAGGAGCAAGGGTGCGGTAAGCATGACTGAACTCCAAAGGGAGTTTTGGACATCACATTTAAAGAGACCGCACCCCTTTTAAATGCCTTCCCTCCATTGGAAATAATGAAGGATAGAGGCACCTTCTTTGAGGGCTCATAGAATTGGATCCCCTGGTCCAATCCTCTTGAAACTTGGAGGGTGTTTTGAGAAGAGGCACTGGATGCTATGCTGCAAGTGTGGTGCCTCTACCTCAAAAAACAGCCCCCCCCAGGAGTCCCAGATACCTGCGGATCAATTCTCCATTATGCCCTATGGCAGTGCTCCCCAACTTTTTCAGCACCAGGGACCGGTTTTGTAGAAGACAATTTTTCCAGGGACCGGGGGTGGGGGGGTGGGGGTGCGATGGTTTTGGGATGATACAATTGCACACTTTATTTTTATTAGTCTGGCATGGTGGTTAAGTGTGCAGACTCTTATCTGGGAGAACCGGGTTTGATTCCCCGCTCCTCCACTTGCAGCTGCTGGAATAGCCTTGGGTCAGCCATAGCTCTTGTAGGAGTTCTCCTTGCCGTAGAAATTGTGTGAGGCGATGCCCATTAACGTAGCAGGACTGGGTCCCGTTTAGCGAACGATCGTTCCCAAAAAAATTGGAGAAGGTGGACACAGCAATTTGCGTTGTGAGTGACGACTGAGAAAGGCATGGCCAAAACCGGTCTCTATTTTCTTCTCCAACACTTCTTACAAGAAACTGAAGATTGGATCTCAAAGCATGCTTTGGAATACAGTGGACTTTTGTGGACTGGGACTTTAAGAATATGTTTGCATGGTTTGTGTATATGGAATGAGCAATTTATGAGCAATTGAATATACGGTGTTTGTTTGAGCTACCCAAACTCTGTTTTTGACACATCTATATCGAGTATCCTTCCCACCGTAGAATTTGTGTGAGGCGATGCCCATTAACGTAGCAGGACTGGGTCCCGTTTAGCGAACGATTGTTCCAAAAAAAAATTGGAGAAGGTGGACGCAGCAATTTACGTTGTGAGTGACGACTGAGAAAGGCGTGGCCGAAACCGGTCTCTATTTTCTTCTCCAACACTTCTTACAAGAAACTGAAAATCGCATCTCAAAGCATGCTTTGGAATACAGTGGACTTTTGTGGACTGGGACTTTAAGAATATGTTTGTATGGTTTGTGTATATGGAATGAGCAATTTATGAGCAATTGAATATACGGTGTTTGTTTGAGCTACCCAAACTCTGTTTTTGACACATCTATATCGAGTATCCTTCCCACCTGGGGATTCGCAAACCTAAGAGTATACATGGCATCAGACCACCAAAGCCAACGGGCCTGCAAAGTAACGACAGCTTAAAATTCAACCTTGAGGATGTCATCGCAATTTGCTGACTATAAATGTGGGGATTATAATGTGGGGTGGTTTTTTATTATTATTATTAGAATCCTACAGTAAGCAGGCCTTAAAGGCGATACCTTGCAGCTTCAACACACCTTCGTTTATGGCCACGATAAATCTCCAAAGGATGAAAGGGACAGATTTACAACCTCCGTTCCAGCTGTTCACTCCGACCTGCGCAAAACCAAGGACGGCCGCCTTGAAAGTTGCGACATTTGACATCCAATTTGCTTTAGAGAGATCAGACATTAAGCCCGTTGCCAAAAATGAATGGTATCAATAGGGTTTGCCAATCCCCAGGTGGGTAACGACTGAAACAAACTACTACGTTACTTATATATTGCAAATAATTGCTCCACAGATATTTCTTATACCCTATCCATGTATTCTTCACCAAAATTCTTACAAAATGTCCATGAATACAGCACAACAAAATACAAATTAATTTCCAATTGCTATAATGCCAAAATCCAACAGGTACAGCGTGTGCTACTTCTTGCTTGGGTAGCAGTCTGAAATCCAACAGATGCGGTGACATGTTGTGGAACCCGTGCGTAAGGCAAAAGCTCACATGACATGTTATGTCTCTTCGGTTTGCACGAACGGTTCTCCAAACTGAAGAGCCATAACATGTCATGTGAGCTTTTGCCTTAAGGCTTTTGCCTTAAGCACGAGTTCCAGAACATAAGAAAAGCGGCCAGTAGAAAGGTGAATGAAACACGGACTGAACCGAGGACCCGTGTCGCCGCACCGGTTGGATTTCAGACTGCTACCCAAGCAAGACGTAGCACACGCCGTACCTGTTGGATTCCGGACTGCTACCCAAGCAAGAAGTAGCACATCTATTGGTACTGCACAAGTCTATCGACGAAAGGATACAGACAGTGGATTTTGGTACCACCACAGCAATTGGAAATTTATTTGCATTTTGTCGTGCTGCATTCATGGACCTTTGTAAGGATTTTGGTGGAAGAATACACGAACAGGATATAAGAAATATCTGCAGAGCAATTATTTGCAATACATAAGTAACACAGTGGTTTTTTTCACTGGTTACTAATCAGTACACTTTGGTTTCTGGTTCTGCCTAATCCCCAGGTAGGGGCAGGGGGCCAATCCCCCAGTTTGGAGGCCCTTCCCCCACTTCAGGGTCAAATATTTGAAGGCGTTAATTAAGAAACAACAAAGGCTGCTGCATGTCTGAGCTGGATCTCGTCACATGATCAGCGGGGGCTCTCAAAGCTCCCCCCCCAAGGCTGGAGCAACCAGAGGAGAAAGCCCACTTTCCCCCTTTTTCCCAACCATCCCTGATAGTCAAATAAAGTCAGAGAGATGCACTCAGACAATTATGGTACTCCGGCAAGGCTCAAAAACAGGGCTGCGCCTACCTACAGAGCAAAAAAGTCACTAAGAAAGAATAGCTTTCATGAATCCAGGACTAGAATTTGCATTAGAAGGACGTAAGAGAAGCCACGTTGGATCAGGCCAGTGGCCCCTCCAGTTCAACACTCTGTGTCACATAAGAACATAAGAGAAGCCCTGTTGGATCAGGCCAGTGGCCCATCCAGTCCAACACTCTGTGTCACATAAGAACATAAGAGAAGCCCTGTTGGATCAGGCCAGCGGCCCATCCAGTCCAACACTCTGTGTCACATAAGAACATAAGAGAAGCCCTGTTGGATCAGGCCAATGGCCCATCCAGTTCAACACTCTCTGTCACACAGTGGCCAAAACCGAGGTGCCATCAGGAGGTCCACCAGCAGGGCCAGAACTTCAGGAGCCCTCCCACTATTGCCCCCCAAGCACCAAGAATACAGAGCATCACTTCCCCAGACAGAGTGTTCCATCTAGACATTGTGGCTAGTAGGCACTGATGGACCTCTGCTCTTAAGAGAAGCCATGCTGGATCAGGCCAATGGGTCCTTCCAGTCCAACACTCTGTGTCACACAGTGGCCAAAAACCAGGGGCCATCAGGAGGTTCACCATCAGGGCCAGAACTCCAGAAGCTCCCACTGTTGCACACACACGCCCCCCCCCTCCCCCGAAGCACCAACAATACAGAGGAACACTGCCCCATCCTTAGGGCTTTATTGTAGCAGGAACTCCTTTGCATATTAAGCCACACACCCCTGATGCAGCCAAACCTCCAAGAGATTACAGTTAGGCCCTAGTACTAAAAGCCCTGTAAGCTCTTGGAGGATCGGCTACACCAGGAGTGTGTGGCCTAATATGCAAAGGAGTTCCCGCTACAAAAAAAGCCCTGCCCATACTTTAGTTTCTCCTTCCAAGGACATCCGTTCCGACCCAAATCCAAAGACATTCATTCTGACCCAAATGCCACCCATCTCCACCCACTTTTCCAACCTCTTCCTGAAGATTCACAAAGCTAAACACACACCTCACCAGAGGTGCACCAGCAAGGTAGAACGCTGTGGACTAGAGCCACGAGCATCCTAAATGAAATTTGTCCTCACCTTGGCTAACCGACTCATTTGATCCTCTGAAAGGGTGCTGCTAGTCCTCCCGGGAGTCTTGGTGGGCTCCGAACCGTCAGCTTCCACGTTGGGCCAGACTTTCAAATCGTGCATCCCTTGCCGGAACATCCTACGGAAAAAGTGTGTCATGTGTTAACAACACTTTGCGAGCGCTCCAACTTAGGCAGACATAGCACCTGCTCACAGGACTTAAGGGGATGCTATTTCCCTCTCCCTGCCCTCAGACAAGACACGGTTCTTATTTTATCCTATTTACTTAGAACAGCGTCAAACGCTTTTGTTTGGGGAGGGACGGTGGCTCAGTGGCAGAGCATCTGCTTGGTAAGCAGAAATGCCTCAGGTTCAATTCCTGGCATCTCTGACTAAAAAGGTTCCAGGCAAATAGGCGTGAAAAACCTCAGCTGGAGACCCTTGGAGGGAGGGAGGGAGGGAGGGAGGGAAGAAGAAGAAGATATTGGATTTATATCCCGCCCTTCACTCCGAAGAGTCTCAGAGTGGCTCACAATCTCCTTTACCTTCCTCCCCCACAACAGACACCCTGTGAGGTGGGTGGGGCTAAGAGAGCTCTTACAGCAGCTGCCCTTTCAAGGACAACCTCTGCCAGGGCTATGGCTAACCCAAGGCCATTCCAGCAGGTGCAAGTGGAGGAGTGGGGAATCAAACCCGGTTCTCCCAGATAAGAGTCCACACACTTAACCACTACACCAAACTGTCTCCACCAAACCACTACACCAAACCACTACACCAAACTAGGGAGGGAGGGAGGGAGGGAGGGAGGGAGGGAGGGAGGGAGGGAGGGAAGGAAGGAAGGAAGGAAGGAAGGAAGGAAGGAAGGAAGGAAGGAAGGAAGGAAGGAAGGAAGGAAGGAAGGAAGGAAGGAAGGAAGGAAGGAAGGAAGGAAGGAAGGAAGGAAGGAAGGAAGGAAGGAACTACCTTTTGACCCTTACATTTATTCAGATAGAGCCAGTTCACATCCAGGTTGCAGTGAAAGAATCGAAAGAACCCTAATCTAAAGCGTACTTTCCCTATCGCAAATGGGCAGCTTGTCCAGCATCACGTGTGTGGGAGTATGAGGGCCCTGCATCTTCAGGAGAGACCTCCAGAGGTGTGTCCCTCCACGGAAGGCCATTCGAAGGGAGAGAGGACAGATATAGAGAGAAGGGATCAGAGAGCAGATCCCAGGTTAAGACAAAGAGGGGCATCCCATTCAAGGAGATAACACCTATGCGTCCTTGGAGTGATGCAGCTCCCAAAAGTATCCAGACATGCTGAGTCGCTTACTCCAGCCCTAGCTGGGTGTGAAAAAAGAAGGCAAAGTAGGTACCAGGCAGCCCACAAGAAAGGGAGCACATTCCAAAGGCAAGGTACCACCACAGAAAAGGCCCTGTTTACAAGCAGCAAAACACATACGTACCCGTATTTCCCAAACAGCGAGACCGTCGTTCCTCCAACAGGGACTGCTTTGCCGGGGCCGTAGACATCCCATATTGTAAGGGCCACTTGGGCGTTACGGGGCAAGTCTGGATACTTGACGGGCAGCTTTAACCATTCGTTCCAGCTGAGGAGAGAGACCATCCTTGTGAGTTTGAGGCTCAAGCGTATCTGGCTCCATATCCCTTTAGAGACAAAGGACGTCAACCCAAATTGCCTTTTGGTTTCTCCATCAATTTTATGATTGTAGATTGTTTCTGACCCAGTCTGTTTGTAGGGAGACACATGCAGTTGAACTACACTGAATCAGACCCAGGGCTCATTTTGAACAAGGTCCTTTGCATATTAAGCCACGCCCCCTGATGTAGCCAATCCTCCAAGAGCTTACAGGGCTCTTAGTGCAGGGCCCACTGTCAGCTCCAGGGGGATTGGCTACATCAGGAGGGTGTGGCCTCATATGCAAAGGAGGTCCTGCTAGAATTCCTTACAGGGTTCTTTGTACAGGGCCCACTGTAAGCTCCAGAAGGATTGGCTACATCAGGGGGTGTGGCCTAATACGCAAAGGAGGTCCTGCTAGAATTCCTTACAGGGCTCTTCTCACAGGGCCTGCTGTAAGCTCCAGAAGGAATGGCTACCATCAGGGGGTGTGGCCTAATATGCAAAGGAGCTCCTAGAATTCCACTCCTGGTTAGAAAGCATCTAATATTTTTTCCCAGTCTATTCATAAAAGTATTCCTCTCATCCCCTACGCTTGGGTTTCTCCTGTGTGTGTGTGTGTGTGTGTGCGCGCGCTTCTGCCTCCTGTGGCGGTCATTTTGTGGTTGTGTCCACCATCTTGCGTCAAAATCCCAAAGGTATCCAAAGACTTAAAAAAAAAAAAGTTTGGGAGCCGAGTTTGAGGGCTTGACTCGGAAGACACGAGTTCAGATCTTCACTTGCCCATGAACCTCACTGACCTTGGTTGGCCAGGATGAAAGGGAGAGGAAGAGAAATACGCGTGCCACTTTGAGCTCCTCTGAGACACAGCAAAGGAAATATGTCTCAAGGGAAATTACCCAGGGGTAATGAAGGTAGATCAAGACAGGAAGCTGTATTAGCCTGTTTATAGAAATAGAAAAGCGCCCAGGAGACCGTTGCCAATCCCCAGGCGGTAGCAGGGGATCCCCCAGCTTGGAGGCCCTCCCCCCGGGTCATCAGAAAGGGGGGGGAATGTCTGCTGGGCACTCCATTATTCCCCATGGAGACCAATTCCCATAGGGCACAATGGAGAATTGATCTGCGGGTATCTGGGGCTCAGAGAAGGGTGTGTGTTTGTTTATTTTTTTAGATAGAGACATCAAATTTTCAGCATAGCATTCAGTACCTCTCCCCAAAATACCCTCCGAGTTTCAAAAAGAAAGGACTAAAAGAAGGTGTTCCTATCTTTCATTATTTCCAGTGGAGGGAAGACATTTAAAAGGTGTGCAGTCCCTTTAAATGTGATGGCCAGAACTCCCTTTGGAGTTCAATGATGCTTGCCACACGCTATCTCCTGGCTCCACCCCCAAAGTCCACAGATATTTCTTGAATTGGACTTGGTAACCCTAGTCCACGAGTCCATTAAAGACTAACAAAATTTGTGGCAGGGGAAGAGCTTTTGTGAGTCAAGAACATAAGAGAAGCCATGCTGGATCAGGCCAACGTCCATCCAGTCCAACACTAGAATCATAGAGTTGGAAGGGACCTCCAGGGTCATCTAGTCCAACTCCCTGCACAATGCAGGAAACCCACAAATACCTACCCCAAATTCGCAGGATCTTCATCACTGTCAGATGGCCATCTAGCCTCTGTTTAAAAACCTCCAAGGAAGGAGAGCCCACCACCTCCCGAGGAAGCCTGTTCCACTGAGGAATCGCTCTAACGGTCAGGAAGTTCTTCCTAATGTTGAGCCGGAAACTGTTTTGATTTAATTTCAACCCACTGGTTCTGGTCATATCTTCTGGGCCACAGAAAACAATTCCACACCATCTTCTAGATGACAGCCCTTCACGTACCTGAAGATGGTGATCATATCACCTCTCAGCCACCTCCTCTCCAGGCTAAACATGCCCAGCTCCTTCAATCTTTCCTCACAGGACTTGGTCTCCAGACCACTCTGTGTCACTCAGTGGCCAAAAAACCCAAGTGCCATCAGGAGGTCCACCAGTGGGGCCAGGAAACTAAAAGCTCTCCCACTGTTCCCCCCCAAACACCAAGAATACAGAGCATCACTGCCCCAGACAGAGAGTTCCAACAATAAGCTATGGCTAATAGCCCCTGATGGACCTCTACTCCATAAGCTTTTCCAATTTCCTCTTGAAGCTGGCTATGCTTGTAGCCGCCACCCCCTCCTGTGGCAGTGAATTCCACGTGATAATCACCCTTTGGGTGAAGAAGGGCTTCCTTTTATCCGTTCTAACCCGACTGCTCAGCAATTTCACTCAATGTTCACGAGTTCTCGCATTGTGAGAAAGGGAGAAAAGTCCTTCTTTCTCTACCTTCTCTATCTCATGCATTCAGAGGAAGGAAGTAGTAGCTCACAATAGCTCCTCCCCTGTCACCAATTTCATTGGTATTTGAGGTGCTCTTGGATTCTTAAAGCTCTTTTCAGGTAGAATGAAAACAGCACGGCACTCAAGCGTCCAAAACAGAGGAAGGAGACTCACTTCCACCTGGTGCTAAATGCTTTGTAGGAGGTCCGCACTGGAAGAGCCAGAGGTTTCCCTTCCGCAAAGACCTGGCAAGTCACGTACAGGTCCGAACAGGTCTCCTGGTACGGCCCCGAGAACCGCAGCATCGGGTTTTCCAGAACCGCCTTGTAGCTCTTCTGCTCTCTCTTCCCCTCCAGACTCCCTCTTAAGAAACAAAAGTTGAAAACAAGATCATAACATTTTGACACATATCCAGAACCGAACAAATCCTTCCATTGAAAATGGAGGGTGCTGTTATTATTATCGAACAGGTGTCTTTGTCACAAACAGCACACTTTGGTCCAACTACAAATGGAAGATCGGACGACTGAATGCTGCTTTGTGAGGGTGTTGTTGCTATTGTTTTTACATGAGAAAAGAAGAGAAGCCATTTTGGATCAGGCCAATGACCCATCCAGTCCAATCCTCTGTGTCACACAGTGGCCAAAACTCAGGTGCTATCAGGAGGTCCATCAGTGGGGCCAGGACACTAGATGCCCTCCCACTGTTGCCCCCCCCCCAAGCACCAAGAATACAGAGCATCACTGCCCCAGACAGAGAGTTCCAACAATACACTGTGGCTAATAGCCATTGATGGGGTCCTGGTAGATAACTCACTGAAAATGTCAAGACAGTGTGCGATTGCAATAAGAAAGGCCAACGCCATGCTGGGAATTATTAGGAAGGGAATTGAAAACAAATCAGCCAGTATCATAATGCCCCTGTATAAATCGACGGTGCGGTCTCATTTGGAATACTGTTTACAATTCTGGTCACCGCACCTCTAAAAGGATATTATAGCATTGGAAAAAGTCCAGAAAAGGGCAACTAGAATGATTAAAGTTTTGGAACACTTTCCCTATGAAGAAAGGTTAAAACGCTTGGGGCTCTTTAGCTTGGAGAAACATCGACTGCGGGGTGACATGATAGAGGTTTACAAGATTATGCATGGAATGGAGAAAGTAGAGAAAGAAGTACTTTTCTCCCTTTTTCACAATACAAGAACTCGTGGGCATTCAATGAAATTGCTGCGCAGTCAGGTTAAAACAGATAAAAGGAGGGAGGGGGGGGTGAAATATCATATAGTTTAGTATAAGAAAAAGATAATTAAATATTGTAACCATGTGTTATTAATAAATTGTTAAAACACAAAACAGATAAAAGGAAGTACTTCTTCACCCTTCTTGTATTATGAGAAACCCAATAATGTGGATTACAAAATTGTCTAAGAAGTTGAGAAGATGGAGATTGAATAAAGATTTACTACAAAATAAAGAAATAGTGACAGCTCTAGAAAATGAAACTAAAGCTTTCTTCCAAATAAACGATAAAGAGGATATAGAATTTCAGACGGTCTGGGATGCTTATAAAGCAGTAATGAGAGGAATATTGATTACATTGGATAACAAAGATAATAGGGTATAAGAAAACCAGATGTTGGACATTCAAAATGAAATAAAGAAAAAAGAAGGGAAACTGAGAAAATGGCCAGGGAAAAAGAAAATTATAAGGGAGATTACAATATTACAAACGCAAATGAGACATTTGTTAAATAAAGAACTGGAATGGAATCTGAAAAGATTGCAGCAGAAATCTTTCAAGGGAGCAAACAAACCCGGAAAATATTTGGCCTGGCAACTGAAGAAAAAGAGAGAAAGTAAAATTATTAATAGAATTGTGGTGGATGGAAGAGAGGTGGTAGATCAAGAAGGAATAAAAAGAGAATTCTTTAAGTATTATGCCAAGTTATTTAAAGGTGTTAAAATAAAGAAAGAAAAGATGGATGAGTACTTACAAAAGATAAAAATAGCACCCTTAGCAGAAAATATGCAAAAAGTTTTGAACCATCCAATTGAAAAAAATAGAAATTGAAGCAGGAATTAATGCAATGAAAAATGGAAAAGTACCTGGGCCAGATGGATATACAGCTAAATTTTTTAAAACCCTCAAAGAGGAGTTAATCCCAAAACTTCAGAAATTGATGAATATGATAAGAACAAAAGGGAAAATACCAAATACGTGGAAGAAAGCTGTTATTTCGTTGATTCCAAAGGAAGATAGAGATGTTACGAACGTAAAAAATTATAGACCAATTTCATTATTAAATAATGACTATAAAATATATACAAGAATCTTGGCAGAACGATTTAAACAATATTTGATAAATGTTATAAAGGGTTTCTCAAAGCGGGGTTTCTTCCCAAAAGGCAAATAAGAGACAATATCAGAACTGTTGTAAATATTGTAGAATATTATGAAAGACACCCAGAAAAGGAAGTAGCATTATTCTTTGCGGACGCAGAGAAAGCATTTGACAATTTAAATTGGGATTTAATGTTTGCAGTAATGGAGAAAATGGAGCTGAGAGAAAGCTTTATAAGAATGATAAAAGCAATATATACTGAACAACGTGCAAGGCTATTTATAAATGCAGATCTTACAGAAGACATGATAATTAGTAAAGGTACAAGACAAGGTTGTCCGCTTTCCCCACTGTTGTTTATAATGACTCTTGAAAAATTATTGATGCAAATTCAAGAAGATCAAGAAATAGAAGGATTAAAAGTAAAAGGATTTACTTACAAATACAGAGCATTTGCAGATGATATAATGTTTATAAATGAAAAGCCCATACAAGTCACACCTTTGTTGTTAGCCAAAATACAAGAATATGGGGAGTTGGCGGGACTTTGTATTAATAAAGAAAAATCAAAACTTCTATGTAAAAATATGCAAATAAATAAGCAACAAGAATTGCAAAGACTAACGGGCAGTGAAGTTACCTCCAAGGTAAAATATTTGGGTGTGGCGATAACAATGAAGAATATTGATTTGTTCAAAAATAATTATGAGAAGCTATGGTGTAAAATGGATGAAGATATATTAAAGTGGAATAAACTTAATTTGTCACTATTGGGTAGAATAGCCGCAATTAAAATGAATTTTCTACCAAGAATAATGTATTTGTTTCAAACTATTCCGATTGTGAAAGACAGTAAACAATTTAATAGGTGGCAAAGAAAAATTTCAGAGTTTGTGTGGGCGGGGAAGAAACCAAGAATTAAAATGAAAATTTTAACAGATGCAAAAGAGAGAGGCGGATTTCAATTACCAGACTTAAAATTATATCATGAAGCAGTTTGCTTAGTATGGATAAAAGAATGGATAATGCTGTTAAACAAAAAACTCTTAACGTTGGAAGGTCATGGAAATAAATTTGGCTGGCATGCTTATATGTATTATGGGGGGGGAAAGATAGACGGCTTTTTCTCTCACCATTATATAAGAAACAGCTTGCTAAATACATGGATGAAATATAAGAAATATGGAGATGAGAGAAAACCGTTATGGATAGTGCCAGCCGAAGTCATAAAAACAACAGCTGAGACGGGTGAAGAAAAGTGGTTGTCATTTATAATCAACTATTAAAAATACAAAGTGGCAAAATAGAATTGAAAACTGCTGAAAAGCTGAATAATTAATATGATTGGTTTCAAATGCAACAAATAAAGAGCTTGGTGGAGAATGACATTAAAACTGAAGGAATAAGAAAAGAGCAAACAGAAATGGAAAAAGTTCTGCTTGGAGACAACGAAAAATTAATTTCAAAATTATATAAATTACTTTTAAAATGATCTACGGAAGATGAAGTAATAAAATCTCAAATGATTAAGTGGGCAATTAATGTAAATAAGGAAATTCAGATGGAAACTTGGGAATATTTGTGGAAGAACTCTATGAAGCTTTCGACATGTCATAGTATCAAACAGAACTGTTTTAAAATGATGTATAGATGCTATATGACTCCTAAGAAATTGGCAAAGATGATAATAAGATGCCAGACAGATGTTGGAAATGTAAAAAAAACATTAAGTTTCTTTCTACCATATGTGGTGGACTTGTGAAAGAGCAAAAAAGTATTGGCAGATGATTCAACAAGAAATTTCTAAGATCTTGGGATATGAATTTAAGAAAGTTGCAGAGACTTTTCTGTTGGGATTACAAATGGAAAAATTTCCAAAAGAAGATAGAACTATAATTTGGTACTTGCTTTCAGCTGCTAGGACATTATATGTGCAGTTGTGGAAGCAAGAAAAAATACCAAAAAAATGGGATTGGATTGTAAAAGTTATGACATGGAGCGAAATGGACAAATTAACAAGAATTTTAAGAGACTATGATTTAGAAGTTTTTAAGATGGAGTGGAAAAAGTTCAGAAGATATGTAGCAAAAGAATGGAAAATAAAAGGACATTGGACAATTTTTGATAATGATTAAGTCTTAGAAAAAAGAATATTAATTTTTGTTTTTATTAGTTAAGGGTACCTTGAAACATTAGTACTTTAAGTAAATAACACCGGCGGGGGTCAAATAACGGGGGGAGGGGTGGGTAGAAAGTAGTATATGGGATAGATAAAAGAAGTTATTAATGATGCAAGAAATATAATTTGTTACCATATGTTACCAAATAAAATTGTTTTAACCATCAAAAATGTGCAATGCAGCCCCTATGGAGAAGGGGGGAGAGTATCTTCTCCTCTCCCCCACCCTCTTGCACACCAAAGGCGCATCCCCTGCAAAGGGGGCAGGACCCAGAAGTCATGACAAAGACACACAAAAATACAAAGCAATGCCCAATTGTTACCAAGAGAGCCTTCCAAAATCTCAGCAGTATATATGCGCACACACCCCACAAAAAATAAAAGCATGCAGCCCCCCCTTCCTTACTGAAGACTCACAACTTGAGTTGGACATTAATACCCAGATATTAATGCCCCATCGGCCAGCTTGAAGAAGGCCTTTATCTCACTTCTCCAAGCAAAGCCAGCCAGCAGCTTGGAGAATGGATTTAAAGTTAAAGTTGCTTTCTTTTCAACTCTCCCCCCCCCAATTTATTTTCCTTCCTTCCTTCCTTCCTTCCTTCCTTCCTTCCTTCCTTCCTTCCTTCCTTCCTTCCTTCCTGTCTTGCGGATCTCAAACTCCAGAGGTTTAGTCTATGTGGCTCTTACATTAAGCAAGTTTAGCCACCCCGAACGCACACAGATTGCAGCAGTGGAAGCAATGCGGCCCTATGGAGAAGGGGGGGCATCTTCTCCTCTCCCCCACCCCCTTGCACCCCAAAAATGCATCCCCTGCAAAGGGGGCAGGACCCAGAAAGCAGGACAAACACACACCAAAACACAAAACAATGCACTGTTATTACCCAGTGAGCCTTCAAAAATCTCAGCAATATCTATGCAGGCCCACCCCCACCCCCCAAATAAAAGCACACAGCCCCTCCTCACTGAGGACTCACATCTTGAGTTGGACATTAATATCCAGATACAGACTGCCCTGTTGGTCAGCTTGAAGAAGGCATTTATCTCCTTCAATCACTTCTCCAAGCTAAGCCAAGCCAGCAGCTTGGAGAATGCATTGAAAGTTAAAGTTGCTTTCCTTCCAACTCTCCCTCCCCCATATGAACATATATGAACATATGAAGCTGCCTTATACTGAATCAGACCCTTGGTCCATCATAGTCAGTATTGTCTCCTAAAGAGAGGTGAGGATTTCAGCTTCCAGATTTAAGATTATATCATGATGAAGTCTGTTTGGCATGGATAAAGGATTGGGTGATGTTGTTTAAAAAATTTTATTGTTAGAAGCTCATGGAAATAAATGTGGCTGGCATGCTTATACGTATTACGGAAAGAAAAAGATGGATTTTTTTTTCTCACCATTATATCAGAAATAATTTGTTGAATACATGGATAAAGTACAAGAAATATGGTGATGAAAGAAAGCCATTATGGATAGTACCAGCAGAAGTAATAAAAATAACGGCTGAATCTGATGAAGAGAGAGGGTTGTCATATAATCAATTATTAAAGATTCAAGGTGATAAAATTGAATTAAAATCTGCTGAAGAGCTGAGTAATAAGTATGACTGGTTTCAAATGCAACAAATAAAAAGTTTGATGGATAACGACATTAAATCTGAAGGAATTAGGCGTGAACAAACAGAAATGGAAAAGGTTCTGCTCGGAGACAATGAAAAATTAATATCAAAAATATATAAGTTATTGTTAAAATGGTCTACAGAAGAAGAAGTAGTAAAACCTCAAATGATTAAATGGGCAATTAATGTAAATAAGGAAATACAGATGGATACATGGGAATATCTTTGGAAGAACTCTATGAGAATATCAACATGTCAGAGTATTAAAGAGAATTGTTTCAAGATGATGTATAGGTGGTATATGACTCCTAAAAAGTTGGCAAAGATGAGTAAGAAGATGTCAGATAGATGTTGGAAATGTAAAAAACATGAAGGTTCTTTTTTATCATATGTGGTGGACATGTGGAAAAGCGAAAAAGTTTTGGCAAATGATACAACAAGACATATCTAAGATTCTGGGATATGACTTCAAAAAAGTAGCAGAGACTTACCTGTTGGGATTACAAATGGAAAAATTTCCAAAAGAAGATAGAACAATAATTTGGCACTTGCTCTCAGCTGCTAGGACATTGTATGCGCAGTTGTGGAAGCAAGAAATAATACCAGAGAAATGGGACTGGATTTTGAAAGTTTTATCGTGGAGTTAGATGGATAAATTAACAAGAACACTAAGAGACTATGATATTGAAGGGTTTAAAAATGAGTGGAAGAAATTTAGAAGTTATGTAGAGAAAGAATGGAATGTAAAAAGACATTGGACAATTTTTTAATAATAAGTATTAGGGAAAGTTAGAATATGAATTTAGATTTTGATACTTAAGGGTACCTTTATAAGTTAACTTTAAGTATATAGCTTCGGCGGGAGTCTAGTAATGGAGGGAGGGGGTATAGAAAATATCATATGGGTTAGGGATAGAGGTGATATAAATAGATATTGTTACCATATGTTATCAATAAAACTGTTTAACAACGAAAGTCAGTATTGTCTTCTCAGACTGGCAGCGGCTCTCCAGGGTCTCAAGCTGAGGATTTTCACGCCTACTTGCCTGGACCCTTTTTGGAGATGCCAGGGATTGAACCTGGGACCTTCTGCTTACCAAGCAGATGCTCTACCACTGAGCCACCATCCCTCCCCCCATCTATTTGCCTGTCCGCTTCCTCTTTCTTCCTCTGCAGTACAGCCTTGTCCCACACGTTCCCCAGAGAGCATTTCGATCAAGCTCTCAAAAACTTTTGGCTGCCCCTGGGCTAAAAGAAGCTAGGCTTAATTCCACCAGAGCAAGAGCCTTCTCGGTTGCGGCCCCAATACTCTGGAACACCTTCCCAGAAACCATCAGGGCCCTGTGGGACTTATCCGAGTTCCACAGGGCCTGCAAGACCGAACTGTTTCGGATGGCACATGACATCTAACGGGAGAGGGCTGCCACTGCATCTGAATTTATCACACTTTGGTACTAACTGCCTAGGATCTGTAGGTGTTGAGAAAGGAAATATTATATGCCTGAAGTAACACCATTGCAATGGGGGCAGGACCCAGAAATCACGACAAACACGCACAAAAGCAATGCCCAATTATTACCCAGAGAGCCTTCTAAAATCTCAGCAATAACTATGCTGGCACGCACACGCACTCCAAAAATCAAAGCATTCTTAAGGACTCACATCTTGAGTTGGACATTAACATCCAGATATTGACTGCCCCCCATCGGCCAGCTGGAAGAAAGCCTTTATCTCACTTCTCCAAGCCAAGCCAGCCAGCAGCTTGGAGAATGCATTTAAAGTTGCTTTCTTTCCAACTCTCCCTCCTCCGATCTATTTTTCCTTCCTTCCTTCCTTCCTTCCTTCCTTCCTTCCTTCCTTCCTTCCTTCCTTCCTTCCTTCCTTCCTTCCTCCCGGATCTCAAACATCAGACGTTTATTCTATGTGGCTCTTACATTAAGCAAGTTTGGCCAACCCGAAATGCAGACAGATTGCAGCAGTGGAAACAATGCAGCCCTATGGAGAAGGGGGGCATCTTCTCCCCCACCCCCTTGCACCCCAAAAGCGCATCCCCTGCAAAAGGGGGGGCAGGCCCAGAAATCACAACACACACACACAAAAGCACAAAGCTATGCCCAACTATTAACAAGAGAGCCCTCCAAAAACTCAGCAGTATATATGTGGGCACACCCCAAAATAAAAACACGCAGCCCCCTCTCCTCACTGAGGACTCACATCTTGAGCTGGACATTAATGTCCAGGTATTGCCTGCCCCACTACCCAGCTTGAAGGCGGCATTTATCTCTCCTTCAATCACTTCTGCAAGCCAGACAGTAGCTTGGAGAAGGCACTGAAAGTTAAAGTTGCTTTCTTTCCAACTCAACCTCCCCCAATCTAATTTTTTGTTTCCTTCCTCCCTTCCCGTCTTGCGGATCTCAGAGGTTTATTCTATGCGGCTCTGACATTAAGTCTGGCCACCCCAAATGCACACAGATCGCAGCAGTGGAAGCATCTTCTCCTCTCCCCCACCCCCTTGCACCCCAAGAGTGCATCCCCTGCAAAGGGGGCAGGGCCCAGAAAGCAGGACAAACACACACAAAAAATACCCACACAAAAACACACAATGCACCATTATGACCCAGAGAGCCTTCCAAACGCACGCACCCCAAAACCCAAAGCACGCAGCCCCTGCCTCAATGAGGACTCACATCTTGAGTTGGACATTAATGTCCAGATCGCAGCTGTAGACATAGCAGAACTTCTCCGCTTCCCCCATGGCGGCTGCTCCGGAATCCCTCCCTCTGCTCCTCCTGGGCTTCTCAGGCGCTGATGCCTCCCCGGGCGCCCCTCCCACCGCGCCGGCCCGTTTCTCCAATCAGCGGCCGCCGCAGCGCAGCGGAGGCTCCGCCCCTCCGCGCGCCTTTCTCCGTCATCTTTTTCAAGGGCGAGAGAGGCGCTGCCTTGTCCGACGGCTGAGTTCGCTTTTTTTTTTTCCCGATACAAAGATGGCGGACGCCGACGCGACTGCATCCGCAGGCCGAGGCGAGGCCCAAGATGGTAGCCCCTAGAGGCAAGATTGGAGTCCGCCATTTCTCGGAGGGGGAATACGGAAGAGAAAGAGGGCGGGGCTTCAGCCGACTTTGGACGGAGCGGCGTTAGGAGCAAAATTACTAAGGATGTCGCTTGTGGCGGCTGAATGTTATTTCGTCTTGTAGGCTGAATTTGATTCTGTGCAGCATTATTATATATTATTATTATTATTATTATTATTATTATTTGCATTGTGTTTAAAAGTGTTTCTTCCAGTTGTGTGTGATGTATGTAGTTGGGTTGGCTGTGGATATTTAGGGTTGCCAATCTCCAGGAGGGGGCAGGAGGCCCTTCCCCCACTTCAGAAGCATCAGAAAGCGGGGGTGGGGGAGGGGAATGTCTGCTGGACACTCCATTATTCCCTATGGAGACCGATTCCCATAGGGTACCTTTTAAAATGCCTTCCTTCCATAGGAATAATGAAGGATAGGGGCACCTTTTTGGAGGGCTCATAGAATTGGGCCCCCTGGTCCAATCTTTTTGAAACCTGGTGGGTATTTTGGGGAAAGGCACTGGATGCTATACTGAAAATTTGGTGCCTCTACCTCAAAAAACAGCCCCCCCCCCCGAGCCCCAGATACCCGTGGATCAATTCTCCATTATTTCCTATGGGAATAAGTCTCCATAGGGAATAATGGCATGCCCAGCAGACATTTCCCTCCCCTCCCCCTGCTTTCTGATGACCCAAAAGTGGGGGAGAGTCCCCAAACTGGGGGATCCCTGCCCCCACCTGGGGATTGGCAACCCTACCACCAGTATTGGTTTCTTCAGGGGTCGTTTTGTAGAAAAATAGGTGGTGGAGCTCATTAGCACAACTCCTTAGCATATGCCCCCCCCCCGCACCAGACAAAAGCAACCCGATGCAAGAAAGGAGAGCCCCAGGTGAGTAAGGCCTACTTGGGCTGGCTAGAGATCCAATGGGTCCAATTCTATGAGCCCCAAAAGAAGGTGCCCCTATCCTTCATTATTTCCTATGGAAGGAAGGCATTGAAAAGGTGTGCCGTCCCTTTAAATGTGATGGCCAGAACTCCCTTTGGAGTTCAATGATGCTTGTCACAGCCTTGATCTTGGCCCCACCCCTAATGTCACCTGGCTCCACCCCCAAAGTCTCCTGGCTCCACCCCCAAAGTCCCCAGATGTTTCTTGAATTGGACTTGGCAACCCTACTGTGGAGACAATCAAAACACAACCACAAGGTTATAGCGACAATGAAATAACAATTGTATTATTAGCCATAAACACAAAGAAACATATATCCCTAATAAAGTCCTTAGAGTAGATACATGTGGGAAAAGTCCAACACGAGAACGTCTTCCTCACGTCGTGATTTCTTCCGTGAAATTTTCATCAGTGAAATATGAATTTCCAAATTTTGCTTGAAAATCCCTGGACTTCTGCCCCACCTGTTTCCAATTCTTTTTCAACAGGGGATATTCCACACATTTTCTAAAAAAAAAAACCATAAAAAGAGACCTCATGCTACTGGATAAATATTAAATGATTAATCATTAATACAAAAATAAATCCCAATACTCACAATAACAAATATAAGGTTCTTGCATGACGCTAATAGGGACCGTAGTCTCCACAAAACCTTCGCTTATGACAATTGCTCAAAAGGCTCTAAATCACAGCTCAGGTACCTTGCTGGTATGTTTTTGAAGCTTAAACAACCAACACCTGTCTGTCCCCTTAAAGGGCTCCTGTCATGCAAGAATCTTATATTTGTTTTTGTGAGTATTGGGATTTATTTTTGTATGAATTGTTCATCATTTAATATTTATCCAGTAGCATGAGATCTCTTCTCATGTTTTTAGAAAATTTGTAGAATATCCCCTGTTCTCATGTTGGACTTTTTCCTTATGTATCTACTCTAAGGACTTTATTAGGGACTTATGTTTCTTTGTGTTTATGGTTACTAATACAATTGTTATTTAATTGTCACTATAACCTGGTGGTTGTGCTTTTGATTATAATCCCCAGGGGGGGGGCAGGGGATCCCCCTTTTTGGAGGCCCTCCCCCCACTTTCAGGGTCATCAAAAAGCGGGGGGGGGGAGAGGGAAACATATCCTGAGCACTCCGTTATTCCCTATGAAGATATAGTGGAGAAGTGATCCGCGGTTATCGGGGGGGGGGCTGTTTTTTGAGGTAGAGGCACCGAATTATCTGCATAGCATCTGGAGACTCTCCTCAAAACACCCGCCAAGTTTCAAAAAGATTAGACTGGGGGGTCCAATTCTGTGAGCCCCCAAAGAAGGTGCCCCTATTCTTCATTATTTCCAACGGAGGAAAGGTGTGTGGTCCCTTTCAGTGTGATGGCCAGAACTCCCTTTGGAGATCAAATATGCTTGTCATGCCCTTGTTCCTGGCTCCACCCTCAAAGACTCCTGGCTCCGCCCCCAATGTATCCTGGCTCCACCCCCAAAGTCTCCTGGCTCCACCCCAAAGTCCCCAGATATTTCTTGAGTTGGACTTGGCAACCCTAGTTGGACAGTACTCTAAACCTGTCAGCCCCCCCCTTCAAGGTGTGTATAAATGTCACATGCTTAGTGGCAAAATGTGGGGAGCGTCATTTTTTTTCTTGCGGGGGTGGGGGAATAACAGCTTGTAAATCGCATTTAATACAGGGATGTCAAACTCATTTGTTATGGGGGCCGGATCTGACGTAAATGAGACCTGGAGGGGCGGGGCCATGTCAGGCCGGGTCATATGTGTAACTTTTTTAAAATTAGGTAGCAGAGATATAAACTTTATAAAGGACACAGACAAACATAAAACCTAAACTAAAACATACATAAACATTAGCACTTGGTCTTAAAAGGTGCTTTCTTTGTATTTCTCCCACAGGATCCAGGGAACTGGGCAAAGGAAGCTCTGGCTCTTTCCTTCCTTCCCCAGGGGACCAGGAGGGGAGGAGCCTCAGCCAATAGAAGGAAGAGAGGCATGGCTGAGTAGCTCTACTGTGCAATGGACAGAGCCTGGCACAGCAAGCTCTGCCCCCCCCACCTTCCTCCCGAAGGGAGGAGCCTCAGCCAATGGAGAAAATAGAGGTTTTGCTCTGTAGATCCTGTGCGATTGTGCAATCCTTGCAAAGCAAGCACTTGGTCTTAAAAGGTGCTTTCTTTGTATTTCTCCCATAGGATCCAGGGAACTGGGCAAAGGAAGCTCTGGCTCTTTCCTTCCTTCCCCAGGGAACCAGGAGGGGGAGGAGCCTCAGCCAATAGAAGGAAGAGAGGCATGGCTGAGTAGCTCTACTGTGCAATGGACAGAGCCTGGCACAGCAAGCTCTGTCCCCCCACCATCCTCCCGATGGGAGGAGCCACAGCCAATGGAGAAAATAGAGGTTTTGCTCTGTAGATCCTGTGCGATTGTGCAATCCTTGCAAAGCAAACACTTGGTCTTAAAAGGTGCTTTCTTTGTATTTCTCCCATAGGATCCAGGGAACTGGGCAAAGGAAGCTCTGGCTCTTTCCTTCCTTCCCCAGGGAACCAGGAGGGGGAGGAGCCTCAGCCAATAGAAGGAAGACAGGCATGGCTGAGTAGCTCTACTGTGCAATGGACAGAGCCTGGCACAGCAAGCTCTGTACCCCCACCATCCTCCCGATGGGAGGAGCCTCAGCCAATGGAGAAAATAGAGGTTTTGCTCTGTAGATCCTGTGCAATTGTGCAATCCTTGCAAAGCAAGCCGTTACACAGAAGGAAACAAGAATCATAGAATCATAGAGTTGGAAGGGACCTCTAGGGTCATCTAGTCCAACCCCCTGCACAATGCAGGAAACTCACAAACACTTCCCCCTAAATTCACAGGAAAAGAGAAAACAAGGAGGAAGCAGACAAGAGCCAGTTGCTCGGATAGGAGCCCTCTGGGAGCCTGATTTGGCCCCCGGGCTGCATGTTTGACACCCCTGATTTAATATCAAACACAGAATAAAATCCAACTACCCCACTTGAAAAGTTGACACACTTATTTTGGAAATAAAAGGAACATTAGTAATCCACAAGTGAGGAACTGCACAGCCATTAGGTAGACAGTATACCTTAAGAACATAAGGGAAGCCATGTTGGATCAGGCGAATGGCCCATCCAGTTCAACACTCTGAGTCACATAAGAACATAAGAGAAGCCACGTTGGATCAGGCCAATGGCCCATCCAGTTCAACACTCTGAGTCACAATAGAACATAAGAGAAGCCCTGTTGGATCAGGCCAGTGGCCCATCCAGTCCAACACTCTGTGTCACATAAGAACATAAGAGAAGCCACATTGGATCAGGCCAATGGCCCATCCAGTCCAACACTCTGTGTCACATAAGAACATAAGAGAAGCCTTGTTGGATCAAGCCAATGGCCCATCCAGTCCAACACTCTGTATCACATAAGAACATAAGAGAAGCCATGTTGGATCAGGCCAATGGCCCATGCAGTCCAACACTCTGTGTCACAGAAGAACATTAGAGAAGCCATGTTGGATCAGGCCAGTGGCCCATCCAGTCCAACACTCTGGGTCACACAGTGGCCAAAAAAATTATATATAATTTAATACAATTATATCTTGTCCAAAGTGAAACAATTAATGCACTAATCTTTTTAATATATATATGTTATTATTATTTTTTTAAGGATAGGAATGCAGGGGGGAAAGGAAAGGGCAATGATTTTTGAATTATATATTACAAGGATGATCATTAATCTTAATAAACATATAACGTCAAAAATCTTAATAAGCATATAACATTTACAATGCAAATTTAAAATGCTAATTTCAGATATAAAATAATCAAAAAATACTTTCTCTCCCAATCTCAATATCTTGAACTATTACAGTCGCGTCAATCAAACGTTTAGGAATATGAAGCTTAAACGAACCATTTTATATAAACATACATCACAAAATGATTGCTACATTTAACATTAAATGTTGCCGTCACAATGTGCTGATTCTTAAATGATTCTTAAGATATTAACATATCTTATATTCTGTCACTGTTATAAACAAACAATAGTCCAAAATAAATGCATTAATCCAGGGGTTCCGAATTCATTTGTCATGAGGGACAGATCTGGCATAAATAGGGTTGCCAAGTCCAATTCAAGAAATATCTGGGGACTTTGGGGGTGGAGCCAGGAGACGTTTGGGGTGGAGCCAGGAGCAAGGGTGTGACAAGCATAGTTGAACTCCAAGGGAGTTCTGGCCATCACATTTAAAGGGACCACACACCTTTTTAAATGCCTTTCTTTCATAGGAAATAATGACGGATAGGGCACCTCCTTTGGGGGCTCATAAAACTGGACCCCCTGGCCCAATCTTTTTGAAACTTGGGGGATATTTTGGAGAGTGACACTGGATACTACACTGAAAATTTAGTGCCTCTACCTCAACATACAGCTCCCCCAGAGCCCCAGATACCCACGGATCAATTCTCCATTATTTCCTATGGGAATAAGTCTCCATAGGATATAACCGAGTTCCCAGTAGACATTTCCCTCCCCCCCCCCCCCCGCTTTCTGATGACCCTGAAGCGGGGGGGGGAGGGCCTCCAAACCGGGGATCCCCTGGCCCCACCTGGGGATTGGCAACCCTAGACATAAATGAGACTTTGGGGGCCCAGGCCATGTGTGTTCCTATTTAAGATTAGGTAGCAGAGATCTCTCTCGGCTTGGCTTCGCGAACGAAGATTTAAGAAGGGTGCAATAGTCCACGTTTGCTGCAGGCTCGCTGGTGGCTGACAAGACCAATGTGGGACAGGCAGGTCCGGCCACAGCGGCTGCAGGGAAAAGTCTGATTTAGGGTTGGTCCTGTAGCAGTGCGATTCTTCCTCAATCTCCTTTTGTCCTCAAGACCAGCTATGCGTGCGTTCTCAAAGGAAGAGACAGCCTGGTGGATGGTGTGCCTCCATGCTTTGCAATCTGAGGCTAGGTCAGACCACTGGTGATGGTTGATGTGACAGGTGCCAAGGGATTTCTTCAAGGAGTCCTTGTACCTCTTCTTTGGTGCCCCTCTATTACGATGGCCGGTGGAGAGTTCGCCATACAGGGCAATCTTGGGAAGGCGGTGGTTTTCCATCCTAGAAATATGCCCTGCCCAGCGCAGCTGCGTCTTCAACAGCAGTGCCTCGATGCTGGTAACCTCCGCCCTCTTGAGGACTTCAGTGTTGGTCACAAAGTCACTCCAGTGGATGTTGAGGATGGTGCGAAGGCAGCGCTGATGAAAGCGCTCAAGGAGTCGCAGGTGATGACGGTATAAAACCCACGATTCGGAGCCGTAGATGAGGGTTGTCATCACAACTGACATCACCCTATACAAGAACAAAGGGGAAAAGTCAGGTAGCAGAGATAGAAACTTTATAAAGGACACAGACAAACACAATTAAATATTTTTAAAAAAACCCTTAAACGTACTTAAAACATTAGCACTCATTGGTTCTTTTATTGTCTATTTTATTGTCTCCAATGGAGACAAGAGCATAGCCAATTGAAATAATTTAGTGAGTATACATGGGAGTATCTTGAATAAAACTCAAGAAAATATGTATTTAAAATATTGTTTAAAATAGTTTTCTTATTTTTATTATTATTTTTTAAAATACTGTAAGAACATAAGAGAAGCCCTGTTGGATCAGGCCAGTGGCCCATCCTGTCCAACACTCTGAGTCACATAAGAACATAATAGAAGCCCTGTTGGATCAGGCCAGTGGCCCATCCAGTCCAACACTCTGTGTCACATAAGAACATAAGAGAAGCCATGTTGGATCAGGCCAATGGCCCATCCAGTCCAACACTCTGTGTCACATAAGAGAAGCCCTGTTCGATCACGCCAATGGCCCATCCAGTTCAACACTCTGAGTCACATAAGAACATAATAGAAGCCCTGTTGGATCAGGCCAGTGGCCCATCCAGTCCAACACTCTGTGTCACACAGTGGCCAAAAAACCCAGGTGCCATCAGGAGGTTCACAAGTGGGACTAGAAGCCCTTCCCTTTGCCCCCCCTCCCAAGCACCAAGAATACAGAGCATCACTGCCCCAGACAGATAGTTCCAACAATACGCTATGGCTAATAGCCACTGATGGACCTCTGCTCCATATTTTTATCCAATTCCCTCTTGAAGCTGGCTATGCTTGTAGCTGCCACCACCTCCAGCAGCAGTGAATTCCACATGTTAATCACCCTTTGGGTGAAGAAATACTTTCTTTTATCAATTCTAACCCGACTGCTCAGCAATTTCATTCTTGTATTGTGAGAAAGGGAGAAAAGGATTTCTTTCTCTACTTTCTCCATCCCATGCATAATCTTGTAAACCTTTATCATGTCACCCCGCAGTCAATGTTTCTTCAAGCTAAAGAGCCCCAAGCGTTTTAACCTTTCTTTCTAGGGAAAGTGTTCCAAATTTCTGTTCAATTATTTTATTAAAAGACTGTTTAATTTTTTATGACGTGCTGTCATAAAACTGGTGAGCTTTCTGAAAACTCCAAATAGAGGACAGAAGCGCAGTCTGTTTGCAGCCACACCTCTTTTGGGAAACGGTCGTATCCATTTTGGAATTTCATGGACTTTGTGTAGCTTTGCAAGCCAAGAGAGAACGTTGTACAATTTTTTTTTTTTGTAGAAGGGGATTTTTGGAATACCACTGGATATTGTTTAGTATAAAAATAGTTTTGGTATATGCGTTAGGAAAAACCCTCACGGAGCGTTCTATATTTATTTGCTCTCTATTTTGACCTGGAGGTTGGCAATGGCGTTATAATTTCATTGTCGGATCCTATTAAGATGAGGTTGAGTAATGTTTGCTGAGCACAACATGGGATTAGCATTTGTAGAGTTGTGAAATAGCGGACTCTTGCTTTGTTCACAGTCAGCCAAAAGATTAACGCAGGGGTGTTAAAAATGTGGCCTAGGGGATGAATCAGGTCCCCAGAGGGCTCCTATCAGCCCCCCAAGCAACTGGCTGTCATCTGCTTCCTTCTTCCTGTATCTTGCTTCCTTCTTCCTTGAGAGCCAGTTTGGTGTAGTGGTTAAGTGAGTGGACTCTTATCTGGGAGAACTGGGTTTGATTCCCCACTCCTCCACTTGCACCTGCTGGAATGGCCTTGGGTCAGCCATCGCTCTGGCAGAGGTTGTCCTTGAAAGGGCAGCTGCTGTGAGAGCCCTCTCCAGCCCCACCCACCTCACAGGGTGTCTGTTGTGGGGGAGGAAGATATAGGAGATTGTAAGCCGCTCTGAGTCTCTGATTCAGAGAGAAGGGCGGGGTATAAATCTGCAATTCTTCTTCTTCTTCTTCTGCATTATAACTTGCTTTGCCAGGCTTGCTCAATCGCACAGGAGCTACAGAGCAAAGCCTCTGTTTTCTCCATTGGCTGAGGCACCTCTAGGGTTGCCAAGTCCAATTCAAGAAGTATCTGGGGACTTTGGGGGTGGAGCCAGGAGCCTTTGGGGGCGGAGCCAGGAGCCAGGGTGTGACAAGCATAATTGAACTCCAAGGGAGTTCTGGCCATCGCATTTAAAGGGACAGAACACCTTTTAAAATGCCTTCCTTCCATAGAAAATAATAGATAGGGGTACCTTCTTTTGGGGCTCATAGAATTGGACCCCCTGGTCCAATCCTTTTGAAACTTGGGAGGTATTTGGGGGAGAGGCACTAGATGCTATACTGAAAATTTGGCGTCTCTATCTCAAAAAACGCCCCCCCCCAGAGCCCCCGATACCCGCAATACCCACCAATCAATTCCCCATCATTCCCTATGGAAATCGTTCATGGAGGTGCATAATGGCTATGGGGGAGGAGCTCCCCCCCCCCCCGGCCAGCTGGCTGGGGGAGGGGGGAAGCCTGTAAAACCGGGGGATCCCCCGCTGGGACCTGGGGATTGGGAAGCCTAGACTCCTCCCTTGGGGTGGAAGGGGGGTGGAGACAGAGCTTGCTTTGCCAGGCTCTCTCAATAGCACAGCACAGCTACTGAGCCAAACCTCTCTTCCTCCTATTGGCTGAGTCTCCTCCCCCTCCTGAGCTTCCCTTGCCCAGTTCCCTGGATCCCATGGGAGAAATACAACGGTCTCATTTATGTCAGATCCGGCCCTCATAACAAATGAGTTTGACACCCCTCGCCTAAATGAAACAGTGGTGTCCAGAACTCACATTGCATTATCTGTGCGGTGTGGAAAGATTGGCAACAGTGTATCAAGATTGCCAAAATCCCAGTTACTCATTTCCCGGCTTGGCATTTGTGGCAGAACTATCTAGCATCAATTCACCCGTTGAGTCTTTTAACCCCTCAAGGTTAATTGTGTGCAAAATGTCTATTCTCCTCTGAATAATGGAGGAAAATGAATAATTGGTTTTGCCCCAGAAGAGAAAAAAGAAAGACAAGATTCATAATGTTTGCATATATTTATTACTAACAGTGTAAAAAAAAAAATACCCAGTGTGGTGTAGTGATTAGAGTGCAAGTTTGGTGTTATGGTTAAGTGTGCGGACTCTTATCTGGGAGAACTGGGTTTGATTCCCCGCTCCTCCACTTGCACCTGCTGGAATGGCCTTGGGTCAGCCATAGCTCTGGCAGAGGTTGTCCTTGAAAGGGCAGCTGCTGTGAGAGCCTTCTCCAGCCCCACCCACCTCACAGGGAGGAAGGGAAAGGAGATTGTCAGCGCTCTGAGACTCTTCGGAGTGGAGGGCGGGATATAAATCCAATATCTTCATCTACCTCACAGGGTGTCTGTTGTGGGGGAGGAAGGGAAAGGAGATTGTGAGCCGCTCTGAGACTCTTCGGAGTGGAGGGCAGGATATAAATCCAATATCTTCATCTACCTCACAGGTGTCTGTTGTGGGGGAGGAAGGGAAAGGAGATTGTGAGCCGCTCTGAGACTCTTCGGAGTGGAGGGCGGGATATAAATCCAATATCTTCATCTACCTCACAGGTGTCTGTTGTGGGGGAGGAAGGTAAAGGAGATTGTGAGCCACTCTGAGACTCTTCGGAGTGGAGGGCGGGATATAAATCCAATATCTTCATCTACCTCACAGGGTGTCTGTTGTGGGGGAGGAAGGTAAAGGAGATTGTGAGCCGCTCTGAGACTCTTCGGAGTGGAGGGTGGGATATAAATCCAATATCTTCATCTACCTCACAGGGTGTCTGTTGTGGGGGAGGAAGGTAAAGGAGATTGTGAGCCACTCTGAGACTCTTTGGAGTGGAGGGCGGGATATAAATCCAATATCTTCTTCTTCTTCTTCAAGGGTCATTTTGTAGAAAAAGAGGTGCCGGAGCTCACTAGCACAAATCAATCGCAGGTGCCACACACCGCTGACATCACCGGAAGGCAAATTACATTATATCAGCTCAGTATCTACCTTAAAAGACTTCTCGAATTATAATTGTTGTAATAAAATCTTCTTCCCATCATACTTTTAAAGTTACTTTCTCCTAAGCGGCCACAGTGACGTGATAAAGATTTCCATCTGTCTGCTTTATAGGGTTTGACTATGTCTCCATTTTTTTTTTTTTGAGGGGGGGAGAAATATTAGAAAGTCTGTCAAATCTTAAGAGTTCAGCAAAAGTCTCATGGGGGGGTTGAACAAATGGAGCCCAGAAGCAATTTTTTTGGGGGGGAGGGGTTAAGAAAGAAAGAACGCAATAACATTTAGAGCAGGGGTGTCAAACTCATTTTGTTACGAGGGCTGAATCTGATATAAATGGAACCTTGTTGGGCCATGCCAGACCGGGCCTTGTATGTACCTATTTAAGATTAGGTAGCAGAGATAGTCGAAGAAGAAGAAGAAGAAGAAGAAGAAGAAGAAGAAGAAGAAGAAGAATTGCAGATTTATACCCCACCCTTCTCCCTGAATCAGAGACTTAGAGTGGCTTACAACCTCCTATATCTTCTCCCCCCACGACAGACACCCTGTGAGGTGAGCGGGGCTGGAGAAGGCTCTCCCAGCAGCTGCCCTTTCAAGGACAACCTCTGCCAGAGCTATGGCTGACCCAAGGCCATTCCAGCAGCTGCAAGTGGAAGAGTGGGGAATCAAACCCAGTTCTCCCAGATAAGAGTCTACACACTTAACCACTACACTGAACTGGCTCCTTATAAACTTTATAAAGGACACAGACAAACACAATTAAAGATTTTTTTTTTAAAAAAAATGCTTAAAACCTTAGCACTCATTGGTGTTAAAGGCGCTCTCTTTATATTTCTCCAATGGGATTTAGGGTATTGGGCAAAAGAAGCTCTGGCTCTTTCCTTCCTTCCCCAGGGGACCAGGAGGTAGAAGAGCCTCAGCCAATAGAAGGAAGAGAGGCTTGGCTCAGTAGCTCTGTGAAAGAGAGAACCTAGCAAAGCAAGCTCTGCCTCCCTCCCCTTCCTTCCCAAGGGAGGAGCCTCAGCCAATGGAGAAAATAGAGGCTTTGCTCTGTAGCTCCTGTGCAGCTGAGCAAGCCTGGCAAAGCAAGCTGTGATGCAGAAGGAAGTAAGAGAGGGGAAGAAGGAGCAGATGACAGCCAGTCACTTGGCGGGGGGGGGGGCTGATAGCAGCCCTCTGGGGGCCTGATTCAGCCCCCGGGCTATATGTTTGACACACCTGATTTAGAGGTTCCGGAGTTCTGCTCCTGTGAGCTCCTGCCTGAGCTTAGCAATATAATCCCCCCAAACGAATGAAGACACTAAAATGTGGAGAGGCTAGTCTGCATAATGACCCTGGTATGAGAGGATGGGAGAAGAGATTGGATTTATACCCCACCCTTTACTACCCGAAGGAGTCTCAGAGAATCTTACAATCTAGGGTTGCCAATCCCCAGGTGGGTGAAGATACACACTAGGCTACACAGAGGAATGAAGTTGCGATCAAATAAATCAAAACCACTCTGTAAAAATATATATTTACAAAATGTGATTCATGCAAGAAAAAAAAAGTGCCATTCAGCAACCTCATCATTTTACATACCGCTTGTGCATGTTTATGCACACACACACACACACACACACACACATATGTATATGTGTGTGTGTGTATTTATATATCAGTCCAAATCATAAATAAATCCAAGACATGAATCCAAAAAGAGCTCCAAAGGACAGCTAGCAGTGTAAAGTCCGTTTCGGACCACCAGGTCCTTCCTCCAGGAAGGGTCTTGCAGAACTTGCGGTATGTGTGTGGAGAATTTCACAATGCTCAGATCGTTCACAAATTTATGCACAACATTGGAACGCTGCCGCCTCCATCTGGTCAGCAAGTTAATTGCAATTAACTTGCTGACCAGGTGGAAGCAGCAGCATTCCTGTTTTGACAATCCTATTATAATCTCCTTTCCCTTCCCATCCTCTCCCCACAACAGACACCCTGTTGGGGCAGAGAGAGCTCTGACAGAAACTACTCTTTCCAGAACAGGTCTGACAGATTTATGACTGACGGAAGGTCATTCTACCAGCAGCTGCAAATGGAGGAGTGGGGAATCAAACCAGTTCTCCCAGATAAGAGTCCGCACACTTAACCACTACACCAAACTGGCTCTTGGAGGTATCCTATGAAAATACTGGCCCATCGGACTCTACTAAAGCTTCCAAGAACTGTCAAGATTGGGCCAGTCTGTGCCATCCAGGTATTTTAATGTATTTTTTTTTCTAATGGCAAACTAGAATTATGTTTATATTTATGCTGCATGTTAAAAGTTAAATTAGTTGGAGAGGAAAAACTTCTGGGAAAGAAATGTCCTCATTTTGACCCAGGCTTATCAGCAATAGAATAATTAACAGACATTCTCACATTCTGACGTAACTTTTTTTTTGTTGATTTCCCACGCTAATGCAACCCAGATCAAAGGTTTTCTGAATTCCTTAATTTTACTATTCTGCTATTGCGTTTTAGCTTTGTACCATTTTTATCAGAAAAGTCTGTAATGCAACGTTAACCATCGGCTTTAACCTGATGTTGTTAAGTACAATAGGAAGTCCGGGACTAAATAGACCCACTCAAAACCTTGCCGAGGCGATGATATTAGCGGGGAAGGCGGTCATCGCCTTGGGGTGGAAAGATAAAAGTAAATGGTCAATAGAAATCTGGCACAATTATTTGTTTGATTTCATACAGTCTGACATCGTGGCAACAATCAACAAGGATTCCACGGGGGAAGATAAAGTCAAGGAAATCGAGTCCAGATGGAAGCTCTATTTAGAACGGATGTCGGAACAAAGAAGGAAGGGCATCCAGTGGAAGATCAAGACTTTGTGCCCGTGGCTGAGGGGCAAAGATTAAGAGTAGATGGGGAGGGATGGGGCGGGGTGGAAGGGCTTTTTGTAAATGACACAAACATACGTTGTCATGGTCAATTTTATAAGAGTTAATAAAAAATAATAATGTGAAAAGCTTTGTACCATTTTGCATTCTAAACCCCACCAGCTGTATGCACGTCTGCGGACTGTACCTCATTCCTCATCTGAAGAAGTGCGCCTGCAAACAAAGGCTTACGTTCTGAATAAAAGTTGGTCAGTCTTAACGGTGCTGCCGGACTCCTGCCTTGTTCCGAAATAATCCCGCGTCTGAAACTGCAGATTCCACTTTCGCCAGTAGATGGGACTCAAACCTAAGAGTTGGAGCCTCTTCCATTACAGGGGGACGTCTCTAAAAAAGAAGACTCGAGTCCAGAACGCATACATCTCTTTCAAACATCAAAGCAAATGAAGGAGGAAGAAGAAGAAGAAAGCGACCCCCCCCTCTCCTCCCCTTACACCCAACTAAATCTCTTCTCTGCCTTTTTTGACTTCCAAAAGAAAAATGGGCTTTTCAAAAATCTTCCTGATTAGATTGGAACAAAAAGATGATGCATCCGTCCGGGATGAATCACAAGGCGCGAAGCGTTCTGTCACCCTTTAGATATAGACCTGAAATGCTTAGCTGGAATTTATAGCCACCGTCTAGGAGCTGCTAAACTCTGTTTACCCATACGGGAGAATTGGGTGCCGTTCCAGCCGTTCCTCAGAGAGATCGCTTACTTTATCACGTTGATGGATCCAGAAAATACAATAACTCTCCTTTCTAATACGCAGGGCCTACAGGAGATTCTTTATCAGCGTTCCTGGGGGTTTTAATCTCATTTTGTGGGGATAGAGACCCCTCCCCCCATCCCATCTCTCATTTTGAGATGTGTGCACACACACCAAAGACTCACATAATTGTAACTCCTTGCTATGGAATCCCCCACCACCTCCTTTTTCTTGGCAGGAAACTGGTCTTCTGCTATCAAAAGTCACGCCTAAAATGAGATGTGAACTTCATTTTGTGAGCTTGCATTTAGGCGAGAGAGGGGGAGAGAGAGAGAGATAGAGAGATAAATGCATGGGTATATAGTGGTGGAGAATAGCGGGACTTTTTTAAAAAAGCAGGAACTCCTTTGCATATTAGGCCGCATACCCCTGATGTAGCCAATCCTCCAAAAGCTTACAAGGCTTTTATAGAATCATCGAATCATAGACGGAGACGAGTTCTCCAGGGTCATCTCGTCCAAGCCCCTGCACAATGCAGGAAACTCACAAACACCTCCCCCTAAATTCACAGGATCTGCATTGCTGTCAAATGGCCATCTAGCCTCTATTTAAAAACCTCCAAGGAAGGAGAGCCCACCACCTCCCAAGGATGCCTGTTCCACTGAGGAACCGCTCTCACGGTCAGGAAGTACTTCCTAAAGTTGAGCTGAAAGCTCTTTTGATTTAATTTCAACCCATTGGTTCTGGTCCTACTTTCTGGGGCCACAGAAAACAATTCCACACCATCCTCTATAGGACAGCCCTTCAAGGACTTGAAATGGTGATCGTATCACCTCTCAGCTGCTTCCTCTCTAGGCTAAACATCCCCAGCTCCTTCAACCTTTCTTCATAGGACTTGGTCTCCAGACCCCTCACCATCTTCGTTGCCTTCCTCTGACCTGTTCCAGTTTGTCTATATCCTTCTTAAAATGTGGTGCCCCAAACTGAACACAATACTCCAGGTGAGGTCTTACCAGAGGAAAGCGATACTATCACTTCATATGATCTGGACACTACCCTTCTCTTTGTTGTTGTTCAGTTCGCACAGTCGAGTCCGACTCTTTTCCACCCCATGGACAAAGTCACGCCAGGCCCTCCTGTCTTCCACCATCCTCCGAAGTCTGCTGAAATTCATGTTTGTTACATCAGTAACGCTGCCCAGCCATCTCCTCTTTTGCCGTCCCCTTCTTCTTTTGCCTTCTGTCTTTCCCAGCATACAGCCCAAAACTGCATTTGCCTTTTTTTAGCTACCGCATCACACTGTTGACTTATTAGGAGTCAAGTTGCACCTTAAAGACCAACAAAGTTTTTATTCAGAACGTAAGCTTTCGAATGCAGGCGTACTCCTTCAGACGAGGGGATAAGGTACAGTGGGCTGAAATATGTGTAGTTGGTGGGTTAAGAGTGTAAACGGATACAAAATTAGGATCGCATGGCAAAATAGTGTATTAAAATAGTGTAGCTGGCCGCCCTGGTGGATGACTTCCAGCGGCATCTGGATCGAGGCGGCTTGGCGGTGCTGATGCTGTTAGATCTATCCGCTGCGTTCGATACGGTCTACCATCGGCTACTGACCCGCCACCTAGCCTACGCAGGGATCTAGGGGTCGGCCTTACAATGGCTTTCCTCTTTCCTTGATGGTCAGGGACAAAGAGTGGCAATTGGGGGAGACCTGTCCCGGAGGAACCCCGCTTAACTGTGGAGTGCCACAGGGGGCGGTGCTCTCCCCGATGTTTAAAATCAACATGCGCCCTATGGAGAAACGCCATCTTAGTCAATGTTGGTGTTTCATTGGAAGGGAACATTAACTACTAAAGTAGGCTTTGGCCTAGCCTCCCTCCATCCCCTCCTCCCTTCCAGAGTTAAACCAGCTCCTCTAGGGGGAAAGCCTCCTAGAGGGGCAGGAAGTTCTTTAGCCTTCCCCTCATTCCCTCCTCCCTTCTGGAGTTAAACCAGCAACTCTAGGGGGGAAAGCCTCCTAGAGGGGCAGGAAGTTCTTTTGTTCTTTTATTTGAGTTAGGCGGGAAAAGGCCAGTTCTCAGCTGGCGCTCAAAGGAAGAGGTGGCCAGTGTGTGGGCTCCTGACTATGGGAGAGGCCTACTCAAGAGGAGGAGGACCCCAGGCAGTCAGACCGAGTAAGTAATTCACAAGGTAGACCAAGTTTACACCAGGGACGAGAGGATGCGTTTAAATCCACCTTTTATCTGCCCTCCTTGTTGCTGATCAGGTGCTGTGCTAAACTTTTACATGTAACTGTGTTTTTTTTTTGTTCTCTTCTTATTAAACATTTTTTCTGTTTTGAATGCTGGCAGTCAAACTCTGTACCACATAGATCCCGACCGCTTAGACCACACTGCTTTATAAAGGGGGCCCCGGGGAAGGGGGAAGGCATGCAGTTGGATAAGGTGCCAATCCTCCAGGGGTTCCCTGAAGAAGTGCTGTGGTCTCTGTGAAACCCAAGTGCAGGGTGGCAGAGGACCTTGAGGCCTGGCCTCATAGCTGGAGAGGGGAATTGGGAGTCCTGTTCCTCTCAATCTGAACCCCTAGACTGAGCAGGTGGTGGCAGCGAGCCCAAGTGGCCGGGGGAAAAAATAGCTCCCTCCAGGAGTTGGCGACTCAAGAGGGAGTTGACGGGACCGAGTCTGAAAGCAGAATCGGGCCGGTTCCGTCACACGCCCCCTTGCCCAGATTGCCTGGAGGTATGGGTTGGATTGTCACCAATATGCTGATGACACCCAGCTCTATCTACTGATGGACGGCCGGCCTGGCTGTGTCCCAGAAAATCTAGATCTGGCACTGCAGGCTGTGGTGCGGTGGTTCAGATTGAGTAGGTTGAAGCTGAATCCAGCGAAGACAGAGGTCCTTTGCCTGAGTCGGGGCGGTCTGGGAAGGGAAATCCCCCCTACCAGCATTTGATGGTGCGCCACTGAAAATGGCGCACAAGGTCAAGAGCTTGGGGGTACTGCTGGAGCCTGCCCTGACAATGGAGGCCCAGATAGCAGCCACTGCTAAATCTGCTTTTTTTCATCTTAGGCAGGTGAGGCAGTTGGTCCCCTTCCTGGAGCGCAACAACCTGTCAATAGTGATCCATGCAACAGTCACCGCAAGGTTGGACTACTGTAGTGCCCTCTACGTGGGGCTGCCCCTGTGCCGAACCTGGAAACTACAGCTAGTGCAGAACACAGCAGCCAGGCTGCTATTGGGGCTCCCTAGGTGGGAGCACATACAGCCGGGGCTGCGGGAACTGCACTGGCTGCCAATGGTGTACCGGATTCGTAGCCTCCCTGAGCCTGCCTAGGCGGGGAGGGCGGGGGTATAAATAAAAGTGATTATTATTATTATTATTATTATTACATGATGCTGGTTATTACCTTTAAAGCCCTATATGGTCAAGGACCTGCCTACCTTAGGGACTGTCTCTCCCTATATATACCCCAGAGGGTACTCCGATCTCAAAACCTTGTTGGTAATCCTTGGGCCAAAGGAGGCCAAACTGAAAGTCACCAGAGAAAGGGCCTTTTCGATCACTGCCCCCCACTGGTGGAACCAACTGCCAGAGGAAGTGCGGGCCTTGTGGGACCTTGGCCAGTTCCGCAGGGCCTGCAAAGCCATCCTCTTTCAGCTGGCCTTTAATTAACATGGAGCCACATCGTAGATGGAAGACCGTCGCCACTGAAGAATTGAATAAGACATAGCACCTAGATCCTAGCGCCAAATGAAATGAAATGCTGATTTTAATTAATGAATCTACAATTTTTATAGAATGTACTATTTTTATAATATGTGTTCTTTTAACTATTGTGATGTTTTTATGTTGTGAGCCTGCTTCGGCGGGGGAGGGCGGGATATAAATCAAATCAAAATTAAATTAATGAAATTAAATTAGAAGGCCATTTGGTCTGGATAGCCATAATAGGTAATAAAAGTTGCCTGTTAATTGGCGTCGTTGCAAGTCTAGGTAAATTACGAAAGGACATGTATTTCCTTGCCCACCTAATTTTGCTTTTCAACATCATTCTATAGATTATAAACATCATTCTAGATTGCCATTAGAAAAAAAAGAATACATAAAATGAAAATGGGTTAAGTGTATGTAATGCAAGAAACAGCCAATGTCCTTTATTTGAATATGTCAATACAAAACATTATTCTGATACACTATTATTAAAGAGAAATACATTGGAATACTGTGGATGTATAGCTATACTCACTGAGAGTGGGTTTAGCATATGTAATGAGATAAAAAAAACCCCCAATATCCCTGTTCAGTCCTGGGGAGGTGTTTGTTCCAAGTTTCATAATAATTTGGAATTTAGCAATTTCTCTCTCCATTCAGTTCTTGAAGTTCCTTTTCAGTAAAACAGCTGCTTTGAGGTCACCCATTGGATGCTCTGGAAGGTTAAAGTGTTCTCCCACAGGTTTCTCAGTTCTGTAATTCCTGATGTCAGATTTGTGTCCATTTATCCTTTGGCGGAGGGTTGGTCCTCTTTGCCCTATGTATGAAGGGCATTGTTGGCATTTAATGGCATATATAATGTTGGAAGATGAACAAGTGAATGAGCCTGAGATGGTGTAGTTAATGTTGTTAGGCCCAGTGATTGTGTTGTCTGGGTGTATGTGGCAGCCAAGTTGGCACTTGGGTTTATTGCAAGCTCTGGTGCCAAAGTCCATGTTCAGATGAGATGCTGTATTATTGTGGGTGAGGAGTTGTTTGAGACTGGGGGGCTGTCTGTGTGCAACAAAAGGTTTACCCCCCCCCCCCCAACCTAGTACTTTTGAAAGAGAGCTGTCACTGTCCAATAAAGGTTGTAAGTTGTTAATGATACGCTGAACTGTTTTCAGTTGAGAGTTGTGTGTGACCACTAGTGGTGTTCTGTTATTATCTCTTTCGGGTCTGTCTATGAACAAATGAAGCTGCCTTATATTGAATCAGACCCTCGGTCCATCAAAGTCAGTATTGTCTTCTCAGACTGGCAGCAGCTCTCCAGGGTCTCAAGCTGAGGTTTTTCACACCTATTTGCCTGGAGCCTTTTTAGTTGGAGATGCCGGGGATTGAACCTGGGACCTTCTGCTTCCCAAGCAGATGCTCTACCACTGAGCCACCGTCCCTCCCAAGTAGCAGGTTTTCTCTGGGTATCATTCTGGCTTTGTTAATCTGTGTCCTGACTTCATCAGGTGGGTACTTTAGCTCCCAAAAGGTTTGTTGTAGATCCCTCAGGTGTGAATCTCTGTCCATAGGATTAGAGCAAATGCGGCTGTAGCATAATGCCTGGCTGTATACAATGGATTGTTCGATATGTTTCATAGTAGCTGGAGGCCTGCAGGTATATTTGTCGGTCAGTAGATTTCCGGTATAAGTTGGTGTCAATGCGTCCATTGTTTATTTTTACAGTGGTGTCCAGAAAATGTATTTCTTGCATAGACTGGTTCGTTGTCAGGTTGATGGTAGGGTGAAAGTCATTGAATGCTTGGTGAAATGCGTCCAGGGCTTCTTTACCATGTGTCCAGACCATTCCTTGTTGGTTTTCTGGAGGTATGCAGTGAAGCACGGTTGAGGAGAAGAGACAGACATATGGGAAAGAGCCAAATGTATGGAATTGATTTTATTGTATGTTCTGGATTTTTTTTAAATACTCTGTGTGGTTTTTAACTGTTGTTAGTTGTCCTGAGCCTGTTAGGGGAGGGTGGGATATAAATTTGATTAAATAACTAAATAAATATTTTTACCAGACTCTGGGGCGACATCACATCACAACGTTTTCATGGCAGACTTTTTTATGGGGTGGTTTGCCGTTGCCTTCCCCAGTCATCCACACTTTCCCCCCAGCAAGCTGGGTACTCATTTTACCGACCTCAGAAGGATGGAAGGTTGTGTCAACCTTGAGCTGGCTACCTGAACCCAGCTTCCATCGGAATTGAACTCAGGTCTCGAGCAGAGCTTCGACTGCAGTACCGCAGCTTTACCACTCTGCGCCACGGGACTGCCTTTAAATAGATAGATAGATAGATAGATAGATAGATAGATAGATAGATAGATAGATAGATAGATAGATAGATAGATAGATAGGCAGGCAGGCAGGCAGGCAGGCAGGCAGACAGACAGACAGACAGATAGATAGATAGATGATAGGTAGGTAGGTAGATAGATAGATAGATAGATAGATAGATAGATAGATAGATAGATAGATAGATAGATAGATAGATAGACAGACAGACAGACAGACAGACAGACAGACAGATAGATAGATAGATGATAGGTAGGTAGGTAGGTAGATAGATAGATAGATAGATAGATAGATAGATAGATAGATAGATAGATAGATA
>NC_083226.1:174414526-174579715 GCF_032191835.1 Heteronotia binoei
ATTTCGACATGTTATAGTATCAAGGAAAACTGTTATAAAATGATGTACAGGTGGCACATGACTCCTAAAAAGCTAGCAAAAATGAAAGAGATCATACATTTCGGTATACCGCAGGACGACGGAAGCTATTTGTCACGGACTTTTTAAAGTTGTACTCATTGCATTGCTTACTGTGTAAAAGGGTTATTATGTGAATTACGCTAATATGTTTATCATTTGAAATATTGTTTATTTCACTGAATATTTTGATTAAATTTGTTAAATTAAAAACCTCCTGCTCAGAATCTTCATGGTAGGAGGCAGGGAACGCCCATGTGGGTTTTAAAAAGATTTTAAAATCCAAAGTAACACAGTTTCACAGATATTATGCTTTCCGCTCCTAATTTATGAGGCACTTCTTAACTACAAAAGCACAACAGAGGGAGGAGGGGCAATATACTTTTTTAAAAGAAGAATCTGATACTTACCTTTTCTTGATTAGTGAGATAATATCGGAACTTCCAGACGAGGTCTTGCTCTTCATACGTCAGCTGCTTCGTTGGAGGATAGCTCAGTATGATCTGGAGGAGGAGGAGGAGAAGGAGAAGGAGAAGGAGAAGAAATTGGATTTATATTGCATCCTATACTCTGAATCTCAGAGTGGTCACAATCTCCTCTACCTCCACCCCCCATAACAGACACCCTGTGAGGTAGGTGGGGCTGAGAGAGCTCTTCCAGAAGCTACCCTTTCAAGGACAACTCCTGTGAAAGCTATGGCTGACCCAAGGCCATTCCAGCAGCTGCAAGTGGAGGAGCAGGGAATCAAACCTGGTTCTCCCAGATAAGAGTCCGCACAGTTAACCACTACACCAAACGTAAGAAAGACTTATGTATTTCTCCACTTCCATTTTCAGTACTCCCTTTCACCATAACCTGTATGAGGCTACCAACTGATCCCATTTTTAAAAAAAAAAATGGATTAAATGCAAAATGGATTCTGTGTTTTGAAAAACTCGGCTTTCGCTGCTTAGAAACCGGTCTCTGCCCTCTGCCTCCCAAAAAGAAGGTCTCACATCCCCGCTGAAAAATACTTGCAGAGTGGAAAGGGGGTTATTTAAAATGACAAGGGACCACGGCTCAATAGAAAGGTCATGGCTCAGCGGTAGAGCATCTGCCTGGTGTGCCAAAGGTCCCAGGTTCAATCCCCGGCATTTCCAGTACAAAGGAGCAGGCAAGAGGTGATGGGAAAGACCTCAGTCTGAGTCCCTGGAAAGCCACTGCCAGTCTGAGCAGACAGTACGGACTTTGATGGACCAATGGCCTGATTCAATATAAATAAACACAAGGCACCGTGGTCTCTAAATGACCCAGAACGACAAAATAGACTGTGCAGATCCCAAGAATTAAATAACATGTAGGTGTGTTATATCAACTATAAGATTATATTGCGATAGTCACAGTTCATGAATGATGAAGCGCAATTCCAGTACGGCGTAAAGTTCTACAGATACAGCCCCAAGGCTATAATAAGTCTCATACAATTCCTACGCATGTTCTTCCACAGGTAACAATGGGACTTCTCTTGAACAAAGGACAAGCTTCCACAGTGGAGAAATGGATCCCTAAACCCAACTTGCTATGCGAATATCAGCAGTTTTGTCTCTTCCTCAAGAGCTCCATCCTTTCTCTTAGTGTCTCAGAAAACTTCTAACTCCAAAAGGACAAGAAATGAGCTTTTCTCAACACACAACTTGGTTTGCTAAAAAGTATTATTTTCCCCCAGCAGCCCTTTCTCCTGGCCTATCTCTAAGTGACCAAGAAATTCCCCTTCTAAGATGTCCACAGAGGGGGAGAACTGAGATGAGACCACACAGCTTACATTTAGTTGATCTCGCGTCGCAGCGTTTGGCTTGAGATCGTGATCGGACGGCCCACTCCGTAAACTTCGAGCCAGTTTGTGGTGTTTGCTTTCTACTAAGTTTTCCTGCAAGGGGGAAAGAATTTGAAGGAGTGTCAGCAGCTATCCTGAAATGCAAATACTAATAATACTAATAATAATAGGTAAAGGTAGTCCCCTGTGGAAGCACCAGTCGTTTTCAGTTCTGGGGTGACGTTGCTTTCACAACATTTTCACAGCAGACTTTTTACGGGCTGGTTTGCCATTGCCTTCCCAGTCATCTACACTTTCCCCCCAGCAAACTGGGTACTCGTTTTACCGACCTCGGAAGGACGGAAGGCTGAGTCAACCTGGAGCCGGCTGCCTGAACTCAGCTTCCGCCAGGATTGAACTCAGGTTGTGAGCAGGGAGCTCAGACTGCAGCACTGCAGCTTTACCGCTCTGCGCCACGGGGCTCTTAATAATAAACACAAATGCAAACTCAAGGTGATGTAAGCTTGGGATAGATTCTGCCCGCTCTAGTTTCTGGAAAGGCTGATGAAGTTGTTACAGCACACAACATTGAGGCGCCCCTATATGAATATCAGATTCCAGGACAGATACTGCAGATGGGGAGGGGGAGAGATGGACAGCCTCACGTCATCCATGTTATGGCCTATGTAGAGCAAAATGGTCGGATCCAAAACGGAGGGATTTAGTGTCTGCTGACAGAACTGAGGCCACATTATTAAAGGAGGAAGATTCGAGGATCACTTCGGTTGTGGCTAAAGTCTTCTTGGTGGCGACAACACAAAAGGAAAAGATGGGGTTGTTGTTTTTTTAAGGGGGGAACGATAGAGTTAAAAAAGGAACTGATTTCAAATTTAGAAATAAAGCACGGTTTAAAATATAAATACATATATATAACCATGAGGAGGAAGGCAGAAGGAGGAGGAAGAGAAGGAGGAGGAGGAAGAGGAGAAGGAGGAGATGAAGGAGGAGGAGAAGAAGGAGAAGGAGGAAGAGGAGAAGGAGAAAAAGGAGAAGAAGAAGGAGGAGGAGGAGAAGAAGAAGGAGGAGGAGTAAGAGGAGAAGGAGGAGAAGGAGGAGGAGAAGGAGAAGAAGGAGGAGAAGGAGAAGGAGGAGGAGGAGAAGAAGAAGAAGAAGGAGAAGAAGAAGGAGGAAGAGGAGAAGGAGGAGGAGAAGGAGGAGAAGAAGAAGGAGGAGAAGGAGGAGGAGGAGAAGAAGAAGAAGGAGAAGAAGAAGGAGGAGGAGAAAAAGGAGAAGGAGGAGGAGGAGGAGGAGAAGGAGGAGAAGAAGGAGGAGGAGAAGGAGGAGAAGAAGGAGGAGGAGGAGAAGAAGAAGAAGAAGATGACGATGACACATTTTCAGACACCCCCCACCCTCAGGGCTTTTTGTAGCAGGAACTCCTTTGCATATTAAGCCACACACCCCTGATGCAGCCAATCCTCCAAGAGCTTGCAGGGCTCTTAGTACAGGGCCTACTGTAAGCTCCAGGAGGATTGGCTACAAAAAAGCCACGGCGATGACGACGACAACCACCACCACCATAATGAAAAATTAATTTAGTATGGCCTGCCTTGAGACCTTAGGTCAAATAAATCAACCTGTAAAGGAAGACAGAGGAATTATTTAGCGTTCTTATTTCTACATTTTTTTCCAAAAGCCCCCCATACCCCTCCGCCCTCCTGCTCCCCTCCCAGCAGTGCCACACAGATCATATCTTACCATAGACATCTGGGGATCAGGAACTTTAACAATCTCCGAGCTGGTTAAAATTGGAGAGGACTCGTCACCATCCTAGATGAAAAAGTAGTGCAAAGAGGCGCATGAAACCGCTCATCTTGTCAAACGACAGGCAGGCCTGCCAAGTCTACTTAACGCACAAGAGTTGCAAGACAAGGATTCTCCATATGCTCCCCAGAGAGTGCTGCGTTCAGGAACACAAAATCTGTTATCCATCTCTGACCGAAGGGAAGTGAGACTGTGCTCTGCACGAGCTAGGGCCTTCTCGGTGGCAGCACCAGAAATATGGAACGCCCTCCCAGCGGCCATAAAGGCCCTGCGGGATCTTGCCCGATTCCGCAGGACCCGTAAAACGGAATTCTTCTGACAGGCCTTTAATATCTAACGGGAGAGGACTGCTGCTCTCCACTGCTGAGCGACATCACTCATGAGGCACTAGATCCACCACAAGAAAGGAAGTCATGGTCCCGCTTATACTGCACCATGAAATGGATTTTAATCGTTAATTGTTACCATTTACTGCCTTAAATTGTAATTTTAAATTCTGTGTTGATTGACTGTTAGCTGCCCTAAGTCCGCTTGCAGAGAGGGCAGGATAGAGAAAGAAAGAAAGAAAGAAAGAAAGAAAGAAAGAAAGAAAGAAAGAAAGAAAGAAAGAAAGAAAGAAAGAAAGAAAGAAAGAAAGAAAGAAAGAAAGAAAGAAAGAAAGAAAGAAAGAAAGAAGCCACCTCTGGGTTGGGTAATTCCTGGAGATTTGTGGCGAGGGTTAGGGAGGGGAGGGACCTCAGCAGAATATAATGTCCAGATGTCCATCCTCCAGAGCAGCCATTTTCTCTAGGCAGATGGATCTCTAACGTCTGGAGATTGGTTGTCATGCCAGGAGATCTCCAGGCCCTACTTGGAGGTCAGTTGTCGTAGGTAAAACTGAAAACTAAACCACCGAGGCTCATCGCCCTTCTAACATGATCAGCCAATACTCCCGTGGGATGGAAATGAGGAAAGGTGCAAATTTAACTTGGGGTTCTTTAGCTTGGAGAAATGTCAACTGCGGGGTGACATGATAGAATTTTACAAGATTATGCATGGGATGGAGAAAGTAGAGAAAGAAGTTCTTTTCTCCCTTTCTCACAATATAAGAACTCGTGGGCATTCAACGAAATTGCTAAGTAGTTACGTTAAAACGAATAAAAGGAAGTCCTTCTTTGCCAAAAGGGTGATGAACACGTGGAATACATTGCCACAGGAGGTGGTGGTGGCTACAAGCATAGACAGCTTCAAGATGGGATTGGATAAACATCTGGAGCAGAGGTCCATCAGGGGCTATTAACCACAGCTTATCGTTGGAACTCTCTGTCTGGGGCAAGTGATGCTCTATATTCTTAGTGCTTGGGAGGGACAACAGTGGGACGGTTTCTAGTGTTCTTGCCCCACTGATGGATCTCCTAATCGCACTTAGGTTTTCTGGCCACTGTGTGACACAGAGTGTTGGACTGGATGGGTCATTGGCCCAATCCAACATGGCTTCTCTTATGTTCTTATGTGACACAGAGTGTTGGACTGGATGGGTCATTGGCCTGATCCAGCATGGCTTCTCTTATGTTCTTATGTGACACACAGTGTTGGACTGGATGGGCCATTGGCCTGATCCAACATGGCTTCTCTTATTTAACATAGAGTGTTGGACTGGATGGGCCATTGGCCTGATCCAACAGGGCTTCTCTTATGTTCTTATGTGACACAGAGTGTTGGACTGGATGGGCCACTGGCCTGATCCAACAGGGCTTCTCTTATGTTCTTATGTGACACAGAGTGTTGGACTGGATGGGCCATTGGCCTGATCCAACAGGGCTTCTCTTATGTTCTTATGTGACACAGAGTGTTGGACTGGATGGGCCACTGGCCTGATCCAACAGGGCTTCTCTTATGTTCTTATGTGACACAGAGTGTTGGACTGGATGGGCCACTGGCCTGATCCAACAGGGCTTCTCTTATGTTCTTATGTGACACAGAGTGTTGGACTGGATGGGTCATTGGCCCAATCCAACATGGCTTCTCTTACATTCTCGTCTCTTATGTTACGGGCAGGAGTAGGCATTCCCAAAAGTGGGCTGGGTTTGCCCACAGCAAAGGCAGGCACTGTATGTGCCCACTGACACATTTCCTTGCTATAGAAAGTGGGTGGGCCCCTTCGCCAGCAGGGCTTCTGATTTGCTGTGCAGTTTTTTACCAACATTACTCATGCAGCATCTGCGACCCCACCGCAAGGATCTTCCATAGCAAGCTGTGGCAGTCATTGTATGGCAGGCTCCGTCTCCTGAGGAAGCCATTTTGTGCATGCTGTGTCAAAATTCCAGAGGTGTCTGCAGGCTCAGAAAGATTCTGGAAATACGAATGTTTTATGGCAGGGGTGGCCAAACTGCAGCTCGGGAGCCACATGTGGCTCTTTCACACATATTGTGTGGCTCCTGAAGCCCCCACCACTGCGTGGAGAAGGCATTTGTTCTTTAAATCATTTCTCTAAGCCAAGCCAGACAGCAGCTTAGAGAATGGATTGAAAGGTGCTTTCTTTCCACCTCTCTGTCCACCCTCCCCTAACTATTTGCCTTCCTTCCCTCCCTCCTGGTTCTGATTATGAGAGCCAGTTTGGTGTAGCGGTTAAGTGCGCGGACTCTTTATCTGGGAGAACCGGGTTCAATCCCCCACTCCCTCACTTGCACCTGCTGGATGGCCTTGGGTCAGCCGTAGTTTTCACAGTTGTCTTTGAAAGGGCAGTTGCTGTGAAAGCTCTCTCAACCCTACCCTACCTCACAGGGTGGTCTGTTGTGGGGTGGGGAAGGTAGAGGAGATTGTGACCGCTCTGAGACTTAGATTCAGAGTATAGGGTAGGCTATACATTCAATATCATCTCCCTCCCTCCCCCCCTTCCTTCTTTCCTTCTCTCCCTCCCTTCTCTCCTTCCTTCTCTCCCGCCCTCCCCTCCCTTCCCTCCTTCCTTCTCTCCCTCCCTCCTTCTTCTCTCCTTCACTCCCTCCTTCCTCCCTTCCCTCCTCCTTCCTTCCTTCCTTCCCTCCCCTCCTTCCTTCTCTCCCTCTCTCCCTCCCTTCATCCTTCCTTCCTTCCCTCCTTCCTTCCTTCTCTCCCTCTCTCCCTCCCTCCCTCCTTCCTTCCTCCTCCCTTCCTTCTTCCCTCCTTCTCTCCTTCCCTCCTTCCTTCCTTCTCTCCTCCCTCCTTCCTTTCCTCCTTCCTTCCTTCCTTCTCTCCCCTCCCTTCCTCCCTCCTTCCTTCTCTCCCTCCCTCCCTCCTTCCTTCTTCTCCCTTCGCTCCCTCCCTCCCTCCCTTCCTTCCTTCCTTCCTTCCTTCCTTCCTTCCTTCCTTCCTTCCTTCCTTCCTTCCTTCTTCCTTCCTTCCTTCCCTCCCTCCCTCCCTCCCTCCTTCCTCCCAACATCTGATGTTCATGCCTTGTGGCTCACAGATGTCTAATATTTATTCTATGTGGATCTTACATGAAGGAAGTTTGGCTACCCCTGTTTTAGGATGTTGTTTTTTTCCAGGCAGGGGGCAGGGATAGCAAACCACGGAGAAGTTGTTTCTGAAGACTCCTTAAATCACTCGCATCTTCTTAAAACTCTGCTGCCTTGAAGAACGTTACAGGAATAACCGGAACCTGTAATCACGCTGAAGCTCGATTGAACAACTGGCATGCAGGCAAGGGTGTCTGCCACCCGGCATCTGACTGCTGCCCTCCCGGAAGATAACAGCCCGTCTCATCTGGGTAGGAGGACATGTTCAAAATGATATATACGCATAGCACTTGGGGAGCACATGCTTCAAAGGAAGCTGCCCCACCTCCTCGCAAGACGCCTACCTTCTCGTAATACACGATTGCATATTCTTTGTCGTCGTATTTCGCACAGCGAAATTCGATCATCAGATACATGAAATTGGAACTGCGCTTCTCGCTCTAGATTGAAACAAAAAGGAGAGGGGAAGAGATTATCGGCGAGGACAACTGTCACTTCATTTCTGTCTTTAAAGTATTAATATGTCATTTCCCCACCCAAATAGGGTCCCCCAGGTAGGACTGTCTGCCAGTTTGGCATAGTGGTTAAGGGCACAGACTCTTATCTGGGAGAACCGGGTTTGATTCCCCACTCCTTACCTGCAGCTGCTGGGATGGCCTTGGGTCAGCCATAGCTCTGGCAAAGGTTGTCCTTTTGTAATTTACCTAGACTTACACCAACACCAATTAACAGGCAACTTTTATTACCTATTATGGCTATCCAGACCAAATGGTCTTCTAATTTAATTAATTTAATTTAATTCTGATTTGATTTATATCCCGCCCTCCCTGCCGAAGCAGGCTCAGGGTGGCTCACAACATAAAAACATCACAATAGTTAAACGAATACATATTATAAAGATAGTACACTCTATAAAAATTATACATTCCATAATTGAAATCAACATTTCATTTCATTTGGTGCTAGGATCTAGGTGTTATGTCTTACGGAGAGCCAGTTTGGTGTAGTGGTTAAGTGTGCGGACTCTTATCTGGGAGAACCGGGTTTGATTCCCCACTCCTCCACTCGCAGCTGCTGGAATGGCCTTGGGTCAGTCATAGTTCTAATAATATAATATAATAATAAATTTTATTTCTACCCCGCCCTCCCCGCAAAGCGGCTCAGGGCGGCTAACAGTAAGTAATGTATTAACATAAATAGTAAAACATTAGATTAGCAATTAAAATTACACATATAAAAACCCGTTAATTCAGTTAAAATACTTAATTTACAATTACATTATATATATATCTGGCAGTAATAGCTGTTCTGGCGCTGATTCTGCCAGTTTAAATGGTGTTAAAGATGGCGGTTCTTCGTTCATTGCAACTCAGCAGTCCGTATCATTATAGGCGTATCTAAAAAGGGCAGTCTTGCAGGCCCTGCGGAACTGGTCGAGGTTCCGCAGGGCCCGCACCTCCTCCGGGAGCTGGTTCCACAGTGCAGGTGCCGCAACTGAAAAGGCTCGCACCCTGGTGCTTTGGAGCCTGGCCTCTCTCGGCCCAGGGATGGTCATTTTGTTTTTACTTGCTGACCTCAGTGCCCTCTGGGGTTCATACGGGGAGAGACGGTCCCTTAGGTAGGCAGGTCCTCGGCCATATAGGGCTTTAAAGGTAATAACCAACACTTTGTACTGGACTCGGTAGATAACTGGCAGCCAGTGCAGTCCGCGCAGCCCCGGCTGTATGTGCTCCCATTTCGGGAGCCCCAGTAACAGCCTGGCCGCCGCATTCTGCACTAGCTGCAGCTTCCGAGTCCGGCACAGAGGTAGCCCCAAGTAGAGGGCATTACAGTAGTCCAATCTTGAGGTGACCGTTGCATGGATCACTGTTGCAAGGTCGCGGCGTTCCAGGAAGGGGGCCAACTGCCTTGCCCGCTTCAGATGAAAGAATGCTGACTTGGCAGTGGCTGCTATCTGGGCCTCCATTGATAATGAAGGCTCCAGTAAAACACCCAAACTCTTTACCTGGCGCACTGGTTCCAATAGTGCGCCGTCGAAGGTTGGGAGAGCTATTTCCCCTCCCTGGGCGCCGCGACCCACGCAAAGGACCTCTGTCTTCGCTGGGTTCAACTTCAACCCACTCAATCTAAGCCACGTCGCTACAGCCTGCAAGGCCCGATCCAGGTTCCCTGGGGCGGAGCCAGGCCGGCCGTCCATTAGTAGATAGAGCTGGGTGTCATCTGCATATTGATGGCAACCCAGCCCAAACCTCCGGACAATCTGGGCAAGGGGGCGCATATAAATGTTAAACAGCATTGGGGAGAGAACTGCTCCCTGAGGCACCCCACAATCAAGTGTGTGCCTCTGGGATCGCTCGCCCCCAATGGCCACCCTTTGTCCCCGATCGGAGAGGAAGGAGGAAAGCCACTGTAAGGCCAGCCCCCTAACCCCTATGTCGGCAAGGCGGCGCTTTAGTAACTGATGGTCGACTGTATCAAATGCCGCCGACAGGTCTAATAACATCAGTACCGCAGAGCCGCCCCGATCCAGATGCCGCTGGAGGTCATCCACCAAGGCGACCAGCACTGTCTCCGTCCCATGGCCCGGTCGGAACCCAGACTGGCACGGGTCAAGGACGGAAGCGTCATCTAGGAACCTCTGTAGCTGCAACGCCACTGCCCTCTCAATAATTTTGCCTAGGAATGGTAGATTAGACACCGGACGGTAATTCGCCAATTCGGCCGGGTCTGCTGTACATTTTTTTAAGAGAGGGCGAACCAACGCCTCTTTCAGAGGCGTTGGGAAGTGCCCCTCTACGAGGGATCTATTTATGATGTCCCGTAAAGGACTTCTGAGCTCCCTCTGGCAGGATTTAATCAGCCAAGAGGGGCAAGGATCCAAATCACATGTTGTTGGGCGAGCAGCGGAGAGGATCCCATCGACTTCCTCTAGGTCGAGCGGGTCGAAGCGATCCAGGACCAACCCCGAAGACAGGCACGGAGCCTCAATTTCACTCACTGTTTCCAAGGTGGTAGGCAGGTCTTGGCGGAGCAGTGAGATTTTATCCGCAAAATATTTCGCAAATGCCTCACAGCCAATCTCCAATTCTCTAATGTTTGGTTTGCCTTGTGGCAAAGTTATAAGGTCCCCAATTATTCTAAACAGTTGTGCTGGGCGCGAATCTGCGGATGCAATCTTGGCTGCAAAGTAATTTTTCTTTGCGGCCTTGACTGCCATCTCATACGACTTCATAAGCGTTCTGTAGGATGTTCTCATTGCTTCGTCCCGAGTATGTCTCCACTGCCTCTCTAGTCGTCTGAGCCCTTGTTTGAGTTGGCGCAATTCCAAGGTGTACCATGGGGCCAACCTCCTACGAGGGCGCAGAGGGCGCCGGGGTGCTATTTCGTCAATGGCCCTGGTTAATCGGTCTTGCCAGGTTTCCACAAGGCCATCGAGGGAATTGCTAGTGGGCCAGGGTTCCCTCAGGGCCGTTTGGAACCGTTCCGGGTCCATCAGGCTCCGAGGGCGAGCCAAAATAGGCTCTCCGCCCATACAGGGTTGGGGTGGCGTCCCCACACGAGCCTTAAGGGCTAGGTGATCCGACCATGGTACCGCTTCCAGCGCGGTATCGCTCACCGAAATCCCGGACGCAAAGATCAGGTCTAGTGTGTGCCCGGCTTGGTGCGTGGGAGTCGTAACAAATTGAGAGAGCCCCAGTGTCGCCATGGAAGACACTAGGTCCATCGCCTGAGTGGAGGCCGTGTCGTCGGCATGGACGTTGAAGTCACCCAAGACCATAAGCCTCGGGAACCTCAACGCCCAGCCCGCCACTGCCTCCAATAGTGATGGTAAGGCGCCGGTTGGTGCGTTAGGCGGACGGTACACCAACCAGACTGCCAACCCCTCTCCGGCATCCCACGCCAAACCAGCACATTCAATACCATCGATCCTTGGGTCCGGGAGGTAGTTCTGGCAGAGGTTGTCCTTGAAAGGGCAGCTGCTGTGAGAGTCCTCTCAGTCCCACCCACCTCACAGGGTGTCTGTTGTGGGGGAGGAAGGGAAAGAAGATTGTGAGCCGCTCTGAGACTCTTCGGAGGGGAGGGTGGGATATAAATCCAATATCTTCATCTACCTCACAGGGTGTCTGTTGTGGGGGAGGGAAGGTAAAGGAGATTGTGAGCCGCTCTGAGACTCTTCGGAGTGGAGGGCGGGATATAAATCCAATATCTTCATCTACCTCACAGGGTGTCTGTTGTGGGGGAGGGAAGGTAAAGGAGATTGTGAGCCGCTCTGAGACTCTTCGGAGTGGAGGGCGGGATATAAATCCAATATCTTCATCTACCTCACAGGGTGTCTGTTGTGGGGGAGGAAGGGAAAGGAGATTGTGAGCTGCTCTGAGACTCTTCGGAGTGGAGGGTGGGATATAAATCCAATATCTTCATCTACCTCACAGGGTGTCTGTTGTGGGGGAGGGAAGGTAAAGGAGATTGTGAGCCGCTCTGAGACTCTTCGGAGTGGAGAGCGGGATATAAATCCAATATCTTCATCTACCTCACAGGGTGTCTGTTGTGGGGGAGGGAAGGTAAAGGAGATTGTGAGCCGCTCTGAGACTCTTCGGAGTGGAGGGCGGGATATAAATCCAATATCTTCATCTACCTCACAGGGTGTCTGTTGTGGGGGAGGAAGGGAAAGGAGATTGTGAGCCGCTCTGAGACTCTTCGGAGTGGAGGGCGGGATATAAATCCAATATCTTCATCTACCTCACAGGGTGTCTGTTGTGGGGGAGGGAAGGTAAAGGAGATTGTGAGCTGCTCTGAGACTCTTCGGAGTGGAGAGCGGGATATAAATCCAATATCTTCATCTACCTCACAGGGTGTCTGTTGTGGGGGAGGGAAGGTAAAGGAGATTGTGAGCCGCTCTAAGACTCTTCGGAGTGGAGGGCGGGATATAAATCCAATATCTTCATCTACCTCACAGGGTGTCTGTTGTGGGGGAGGAAGGGAAAGGAGATTGTGAGCCGCTCTGAGACTCTTCGGAGTGGAGGGCGGGATATAAATCCAATATCTTCATCTACCTCACAGGGTGTCTGTTGTGGGGGAGGGAAGGTAAAGGAGATTGTGAGCCGCTCTGAGACTCTTCGGAGTGGAGAGCGGGATATAAATCCAATATCTTCATCTACCTCACAGGGTGTCTGTTGTGGGGGAGGGAAGGTAAAGGAGATTGTGAGCCGCTCTGAGACTCTTCGGAGTGGAGGGCGGGATATAAATCCAATATCTTCATCTACCTCACAGGGTGTCTGTTGTGGGGGAGGGAAGGTAAAGGAGATTGTGAGCCGCTCTGAGACTCTTCGGAGTGGAGAGCGGGATATAAATCCAATATCTTCATCTACCTCACAGGGTGTCTGTTGTGGGGGAGGGAAGGTAAAGGAGATTGTGAGCCGCTCTGAGACTCTTCGGAGTGGAGGGCGGGATATAAATCCAATATCTTCATCTACCTCACAGGGTGTCTGTTGTGGGGGAGGAAGGGAAAGGAGATTGTGAGCCGCTCTGAGACTCTTCAGAGTGGAGGGCGGGATATAAATCCAATATCTTCATCTACCTCACAGGGCGTCTGTTGTGGGGGAGGAAGGGAAAGGAGATTGTGAGCCACTCTGAGACTCTGAGATTGAGGGTGGAGGGCGGAATATAAATCCAATGTCTTCTTCAGGTGGGCTCTTAGTACAGGGCCTATTGTAAGCTCCAGAAGGATTGGCCACATCAAGAGTATGTGGCCTAATATGCAAAGGAGTTTCTGCTACAAAAAAAAACAAACAAGTTCAATAATCAGGTGGGCAAGATATATTCCAGAGAAGAGCAACAATCCCTCCAATAAGTTTCAAGCCCCACAACACCATCTGGAAGTCTACCAGCTCAGAGCATTTCCGCTGATCTCAGGGGAAAGAGAGAAGAAACGGCAGGCTGGTGACCGCTCCAAGGTTCCTGAATCAGCCAGGTCTTGAAACGCATTAAGAGCCGAATGCCTTCCATGACGTACCTCATTGATCATCTCGATTTCTCGAAAGGTCAATCTGTCCAGCCAGTCCACCTTCACCATGTGACCCTGCCGGTGAGACTTGGTGAGCTGCCACAGAGGAAATACACAGACGTATTATTCAAATGGCTGCCGCTAAAGAGGAGGGAAAAATCAATCTTGTGTCTCGTCGTGTTGGAGATGGCGGTGTGAAAACAATATCTATGATTCTACACGATGTACATTTCACACACACACAGCAAAAATGAAGCTATGTAGAATGGCCACCAAAAGATTTTACCTCACAACTGTCTTTGTGGGAGAGGCTGAGGGACAGAAAATGTTTTCCAAAGGGCTTTATCAAGTCAAAAATGAGCAGTTTTTCTCCTACAAATTAAGACCAGAGACCTGTTCAGTGCAATCCTAACCACGTTTAACCTAGAAGCGCCACTGGTTGGAAAGGAAACGGCTCCCCAATAAGTCTACTTAGCAATGTTCAATTGTTGAGATCGAACACAATGGGGCAAATATGACTCACTTGAGCTAGATTATACCTAGGGTTGCCAAGTCTGACTCAAGAAATATCTGGGTTCTTTGGGGGCGGAGCTGGGAGGAAGGGCGTGACGAGCACGACTGAACCCCAAAGGGAGTTCTGGCCATCACATCTAAAGGGACCACATTCTTTTTAAATGCTTTCCCTTCACTGGAAATAATGAAGAATGGGGAACCTTCTTTTGAGGTTCATAGAATTAGACCTCCTGGTCCAACCTTTTTGGAACTTGGGGGGGGGGGGTGTTTTGAGGTGAGGCACCAGATGCTCTGCTGAAAATTTGGTGACTCTACCTCAAAAAAACAGCCTCCCTGAGTCCCAGATGCCCACATCATTTCTCCATTATACCCTATGGGAATCTGTCTCCATAGGGTAAAATTGAGTGCCCAGCAGAAGCCCCCCCCCAACCTTTCTGATGACCCTGAAGTGGGAGGAGGCCCTCCAAACTGGGGAATCCCCTGCCCCAACTGGGGACAACCAATGATTCTGTTTTAGCTTTGAGCGTTAAAGTCTGTGTAAGAAATCATTGAAATCGGGTGCCATTTTAACAGCCCGATTAACTGAAGAAGACCAGTACTGAAACGCCTTGAAATCTAAAGGAGACGTCTCATGAAGGCCATAAGGATTTCCTGGACCCTCCAGTTGAAAGAATTTCACAATAAGTTACGGACCGCATTATGAACTTTGCTTACTGGAGGAACGATTTCTGAAAATTCCTCTGTTGGAGGAAGGATTTCTGAAAATCCCTCTATTGTAAAGTATTGGAACTAACTGTTGTTTGTAATAATTTGTAACTTTTCTGGAGGGAAGAAACTGGAAATTGACGTTGCTATTTGTATACACTGGTTTAAAGTTGCATATAGGATAAATTGTATATAAGGATTGAAGTATACTCATTGTTTTTTTCAGTGCTATTCTATCCGCCCAACTGGAGACTGGCAATCCTAAACAAAACACTTATTGCGGAAAGCAACCCAGGTGGGCCGTGGTATGAACAGTGAGTTCAAAATTACTGAAAATGAGTTTGCATCGGTGTATGAACTGAACGTCTGGAAAACTTGTAACTAAGGTCCACCGTTATTCATTATCCTCCTCCCGGTGAACGCATTTATCCATGGTTATCTATAGCTTTCCTACAAAGTATAATTCAGAACAAATCAGGTAAGAACGTAAGAAGAGTCTGCTGGATCACAACAGTGACTCTAGTCCAGCATCCTGTCTCACGCAGTGGCCAACCAGTTCCTTTGGACAGACAACAAAAGGGCACAGAGGGCTCCTGTTGATGTTCGATGCCTCTGCCCTACAGGGTTACCGTAAGTCAGTTACTGCTTGGCAGACAATAAAGAAAGAATGGAAGGATTTCCCAGAATTCCCTGACACGCTCTCATTACCGTCAATGGGAACAGAGAATCCAAGATTCATCCGCATCGCCTAGAAAACACAGATTCATTCTAGAGAGCGGGGACACTGGGACAGTGATATAGGGTGCAAATGCCGTGCACAGTTCAGGGGGTGCGAACTGGAGAGATCTGTGCTCACGTAATTGGAAAATATATTTAGCATGTTGTTTACCCATTCTGCGCATGCCTGCAGAACCACTCCAGGAAGGGTCTCGGAACAAGTGTTTCTATGGAAACATGCATCGCACAAATCCAAGCTCAAAAGACCCCTTTCAAAGGACTGACAAAGCCTCACGTTGAAGTCATCTGTGCGATCCGGAACTGGCATGCATCACACTTTGAGTTTAAAGTTTCAGTTAGTGCTATTAAGAGGGAACAAACTCAATTCAAAGGGAGCAACGCACAAAAGCCAACACTTCATCAAAGCCTCCAAGATTTCCAGGGTCATAACTATACCCACCAAGATCTTCAGACATGTAAAACTTCCCCCTCCCCAGCAGGGGTCATGGCTCAGTGGTAGAGCACCTGCTTTGGACGCAGAAGGTCCCCAGCATCTCCAGTTAGAAGGACCAGGCAGGAGGTGATATGAAAGACCTCAGTGGCTCATCACTAGCGTGTCTGCTTGGCATGCAGAAGGTCCCAGGTTCAATCCCCAGCATCTCGTTAGAAGGACCAGGCAGGAGGTGATATGAAAGACCTCAGTGGCTCATCACTAGAGCATCTGTTTGGCATGCAGACGGTCCCAGGTTCAATCCCCGGTATCTCCCGTTAAAAGGATCAGGTAGGAGGTAATATGGTAGACCTTAGACCAATGGTGGTGGGAGGCTCTGCGGCTCAGTGGCAGGCCAACTGCTTTGCATGCAGAAGGTCCCAGGTTCAATCCCCAGAATCTCCAGCTGAAAGGTATCTCGTAGTAGGGGATGTGAAAGACTTAAGCCTGAGATCCTAGAGAGCCACTGCCAGTCTGAGTGGACAATATTGGCCCTGATAGGTCAATGGTCTGATTCCATATAAGACAGCTTCAAGTACATGGCCAAATCAATCATTCTGTGGTGCTTCAAAAAGGTAAAGGTAGTTCTCTGTGCAAGCACTGAGTTGTTACCAACCCACAAGGTGATGCCACATCATGTTTTCTTGGAAGACTTTTTGTTATGGGGCAATTTGCCATTGCCTTCCCCTATCATCTACACTTTACCCCCAGCAACCAAGGTACTCATTTTACCAACCTTGGGAGGACAGAAGGCTGAGTCAACCTTGAGCCGGCGACATGAGCCCAACTTCCGCCGGGATCATGCTCAGGTCATGAGCGAAGCTTGGACTGCAGCTTTACCATTCTGGGCCATGGGGCTGCTGTGGTGCTTCAACCCTCTCCCCTTAAAAATTGACACTACTTAGAACTTCCTGACAGTTAGAACGGTTCCTCAGTGGAACAGGCTTCTTCGGGAGGTGGTGGGCTCTCCTTCCTCGGAGGTTTTTAAACAGAGGCTAGATGGCCATCTGACAGCAATGAAGATCCTGTGAATTTAGGGGGAGCTGTTTGTGAGTTTCCTGCATTGTGCAGGGGGTTGGACTAGATGACCCTGGAGGTCCCTTCCAATTCCATGATTCTATGAACTTCCTGATGGTTAGAGCGGTTCCTCAGTGGAATAGGCTTCCTCAGGAGATGGTGGGCTCTCTTTCCTTGGAGGTTTTTCAACAGAGGCTAGATGGCCATCTGACAGCAATGAAGATCCTGTGAATTTAGGGGGAGGTGTATGTGAGTTTCCTGCATTGTGCAGGGGGTTGGACTAGATGACCCTGGAGGTCCCTTCCAACTCTACGATTCTATGAACTTCCTGATGGTTAAAGCGTTTCCTCAGGAGGTAGTGGGTTCTCCTTCCTTGGAGGTTTTTAAACAGAGGCTAACTGGCCATTTGACAGCAATGAAGATCCTGTGGATTTAGGGGGAGGTGTTTGTGAGTTTCCTGCATTGTGCAGGGGGTTGGACTAGATGACCCTGGAGGTTCCTTCCAGCTCTATAATTCTATGAACTTCCTGATGTTAGAGCCGTTCCTCAGTGGAACAGGCTTCCTGAGGAGGTGGTGGGCTCTCCTTCCTTGGAGGTTTTTAAGCAGAGGCTAGATGGCCATTTGACAGCAATGAAGATCCTGTGAATTTAGGGGGAGGTGTTTGTGTGTTTCCTGCATTGTGCAGGGGGTTGGACTAGATGACTCTGGAGTTCCCTTCCAACTCTACGATTTCTATGCCCCTCCCCCAATTTAAAAAAACATGACTAAATTGGGGTCTTGCATGACCCCAAGACCCTATTAGTAAAGTGCTTTACAAGCATAAGAAAGTTAAGAGGCATAAACAGAAGGCAGGCACATCAGGCTATATCGCTGCCCACAGATTCAATATAGAAGCGTTCTGATTATCAGAGGTTAGTTGCCCACAGGTCACAAACATGCGCTCTGTCAATGGCGGATGCTGGCAGGCCACATCTCCTCACTACTTACTTCTTCCAAGTGCTCCTTGTCAGAGGCCTACATCGAAGAGACCCGTTTATTAGTCACACGCGCTCGTGAGGAACTGCTTCCAGACTACTAAACAAAATCTAACCTTTCCCCTCCTCAGAAATTTTACATGGGCCTAATCGGTCGAAGATAGAGAAGGCTGTGCCTTAATGGTAGAGCATCTGCTCAGCGTATGGAAGATCCCAGGTTCGATACCTGGTTTCTCCAGTTAAAAGGATCAGGTAGCAGGTGAGGTAAGAACAGAAGAGAAGCCATGTTGGATCAGGCCAATGGCCCATCCAGTCCAACATTCTGTGTCACACAGTGGCCAAAAAGAACCAGGTGCCTTCAGGAGGTCAAACAGTGGGGCCAGGACACTAGAAGCCCTCCCAGTGTGCCCCCCCGCAAGCACCAAGAATACAGAGCATCATTGCCCCAGACAGAGTGTTCCAACGATAAGCTGTGGCTAATAGCCACTGATGGACCTCTGCTCCATATGCTTATCCAATCCCATCTTGAAGCTGGCTATGCTTGGCAGTGAATTCCATGTGTTAATCACCCATTGGGTGAAAAAGGACTTCCTTTTATTATACCATCATAGGATCATTGGAAGTTCTAAACCGACTGCTCAGCGTCTCTCAGGCTGAGGCGTTTCACCTCAGCAATGAAGTCCTTTCCGGTGATCCTATGATTGTATGTAGTCTGGTGATGTTGTATTTCCAGGAAATCTCCAGTCCCCACCTGGAGATTGACAACCCTAAGTACAACCAGGGGAACAATGTGGGGATCACAAGGTGAGGGAAGAAAAAAAAATGTAGCTTATGTACTTATCAGAAGAGGGGTTTTTTTACAGGAAGTGATAAAGGGTAGCTCTAGGAATTGCAGAAGCTATAGTTTCCAGCAATTCCCAGAGCTAACCCAGCAGTTAGATCCAAGAATCCCTGGAAACTTTATGGTAGAATGACAGCGTTTCCACCCACTCTTAGAGCTGCTTTATGTCACTTCCTGTTGGAACTTTCAGTAAGGACACATGGTAGTATTTTTTTAAAAACTGCTCCTGCCACCACAGGCCACAGTGCATGCGAGCGGGGATCAGTTCAACACCAGAAGGCAGTTTCCGATTTGCGTCCTTCGCTTGAAACCAACTTCAGTATTTCTTGCAGACTTCACTTGAGGAAGACTGCGCTGACCCCTTTCGGAGAATCCCAAACGCACACTGAAAAAGGGGGATTTATTCCCAAGGGCCATCAAACTGCGCACTCCTAAAAAGTGACAAATTGGGACCCGCGTTTCTGATAGTGCTTTATTTCATACAGAGCAGTGATGAAGGTCACAGAGAGATCTATTTAATAATGCCGTTCATGTCCACTTTAAAAAGATCAAAAGGGCGTGTGTTTGCTTTTAAAATACAATTCCTCTTTGTATTTACGAAAAGGCGTCGCTACAAGAGAAACGCTGCATTCGATACAGCGATGAATTAATATCCCATTAGGATTCAGCTTGAGACAGGTGTTAACTCAGGTATTAAAGCACCGAGTCGTTAGCAACCCATGGGGGGCCATCACACCACAACGTTTTCACGGCGGACTTTTTATGGAGTGGTTTGGCATTGCCTTCCCCAGTCATCTCCGCTTTTTTTAGCGCTTTATCCCCAGCAAGCTGGGTACTCATTTTACCGACCTCGGAAGGATGAGTCAACCTTGAGCCAGCTACCTGAACCCAGCTTCCGCCGGGATCGAACTCAGGCCGTGAGCACAGCTTGGACTGCGGTACTGCGGCTTACCGCTCTGCGCCACGGGGCACAAAAAGTACTCAAATTGGGCATTTTGAAGTATCTCTCAGCAAACAAGAGACCTGACTACACCTCCGACCACCGCCTTCCTGTGGGTACATCATTACAGAGTTAGCGTTGTGACGTTATTGTAGGCCATGACGTCCACCCTTTTTCGTGAAATCTTTGGCCCAATATCTTGGACACTGCCCTCTTCAGGAACTAAACGGAAGCACAAGCAAAGTGCAGTCCCCGCCCCCCCAACCTTTATACCACTTCTCCCACCAATCTTGTGACAAAATTCAAGTTATAATCTCTGTGAGGACAGGAGAAGATATTGGATTTATATCCCGCCCTCCACTCCAAAGAGTCTGAGAGTGGCTCACAATTTCCTTTACCTTCCTCCCCCACAACAGACACCCTGTGAGGTGGGTGGGGCTGGAGAGGGCTCTCCCAGCAGCTGCCCTTTCAAGGACAACCTCTGCCAGAGCTGTGGCTGACCCAAGGCCATGCTAGCAGGTGCAAGTGGAGGAGTGGGGAATCAAACCCGGTTCTCCCAGATAAGAGTCCGCACACTTAACTACTATACCAAACTGGCTTTCCAGACAGCACTAGAAGAAGGTGCAATGACAAATAAGAAGAATAGCAGATTTATACCCCACCCTTCTCTCTGAATCAGAGACTCAAAGCGGCTTACAATCTCCTGTATCTTCTCCCCCCACAACAGACACCCTTTGAGGTGGGTGGGGCTGAGGGAGCTCTCACAAAAGCTGCCCTTTCGAGGACAACACCTAGGAGAGCTATGCTGACCCAAGGCTATTCCAGCAGGTGCAAGTCGAGGAGTGGGGAATCAAACCCAGTTCTCCCAGATAAGAATCCGCACACTTAACCACGACACCAGACTGGCAAAGGAGCCCTTTGGCCACCAGAGAGTGTTGCCAAACTCCAGGTAGTGGCTGGAGGCCTCCTGTCATTACAGCTAGGGTTACCAGGTCAGACTCAAAATATATTTGGGGACTTTGGGGGTGGAGCTAGGAGCAAGGGTGCGGTAAGCATGACTGAACTCCAAAGGGAGTTTTGGACATCACATTTAAAGAGACCGCACCCCTTTTAAATGCCTTCCCTCCATTGGAAATAATGAAGGATAGAGGCACCTTCTTTGAGGGCTCATAGAATTGGATCCCCTGGTCCAATCCTCTTGAAACTTGGAGGGTGTTTTGAGAAGAGGCACTGGATGCTATGCTGCAAGTGTGGTGCCTCTACCTCAAAAAACAGCCCCCCCCCCCAGGAGTCCCAGATACCTGCGGATCAATTCTCCATTATGCCCTATGGCAGTGGTCCCCAACTTTTTCGGCACCAGGGACCGGTTTTGTAGAAGACAATTTTTCCAGGGACCGGGGGGGTGGGGGTGCAATGGTTTTGGGATCATACAATCGCACACTTTATTTTTATTAGTTTGGCATGGTGGTTAAGTGTGCAGACTCTTATCTGGGAGAACGAGGTTTGATTCCCCGCTCCTCCACTTGCAGCTGCTGGAATAGCCTTGGGTCAGCCATAGCTCTTGTAGGAGTTGTCCTTGCCGTAGAATTTGTGTGAGGCAATGCCCATTAACATAGCAGGACTGGGTCCCGTTTAGCGAACGATTGTTCCAAAAAAAATTGGAGAAGGTGGACGCAGCAATTTGCGTTGTGAGTGACGACTGAGAAAGGCGTGGCCGAAACCGGTCTCTATTTTCTTCTCCAACACTTCTTACAAGAAACTGAAGATTGCATCTCAAAGCATGCTTTGGAATACAGTGGACTTTTGTGGACTGGGACTTTAAGAATATGTTTGTATGGTTTGTGTATATGGAATGAGCAATTTATGAGCAATTGAATATACGGTGTTTGTTTGAGCTACCCAAACTCTGTTTTTGACACATCTATATCGAGTATCCTTCCCACCTGGGGATTCGCAAACCTAAGAGTATACATGGCATCAGACCACCAAAGCCAACGGGCCTGCAAAGTAACGACAGCTTAAAATTCAACCTTGAGGATGTCATCGCAATTTGCTGACTATAAACGTGGGGATTATAATGTGGGGTGTTTTTTTATTATTATTAGAATCCTACAGTAAGCAGGCCTTAAAAGGCGATACCTCGCAGCTTCAATACACCTTCGTTTATGGCCACGATAAATCTCAAAAAGGATGAAAGGGACAGATTTACAACCTCCGTTCCAGCTGTTCACTCCGACCTGCGCAAAATCAAGGACAGCCGCCTTGAAAGTTGCGACATTTGACATCCAATTTGCTTTAGAGAGATCAGACATTAAGCCCGTTGCCAAAAATGAATGGTATCAATAGGGTTTGCCAATCCCCAGGTGGGTAACGACTGAAACAAACCACTACGTTACTTATATATTGCAAATAATGGCTCCACAGATATTTCTTTTACCCTATTGATATTTCTTATACCACTGAGCCACCGGGGAGGGACGGTGGTTCAGTGGTAGAGCATCTGCTTGGGAAGCAGAAGGTCCCAGGTTCAATCCCTGGCATCTCCCAAAAAGGGTCCAGGCAAATAGGTGTGAAAAAACCTCAGCTTGAGACCCTGGAGAGCCGCTGCCAGTCTGAGAAGACAATACTGATTTTGATGGACCAAGGGTCTGATTCAGTATAAGGCAATTTCATATGTTCTATTCATGTATTCTTCACCAAAATTCTTACAAATGTCCATGAATACAGCACAACAAAATACAAATTAATTTCCAATTGCTGTAATGCCAAAATCCAACAGGTACAGCGTATACAACTTCTTGCTTGGGTAGCAGTCTGAAATCCAACCGGTGCGGTGACATGTTGTGGAACCCGTGCTTAAGGCAAAAGCTCACATGACATGTTATGTCTCTTCAGTTGGCACGAACGGTTCTCCAAACTGAAGAGCCATAAGATGTCACGTGAGCTTTTGCCTTCAGCACGAGTTCCAGAACATAAGAAAAGCGGCCAGTAGAAAGGTGAATGAAACACGGACTGAACCGAGGACCTGTGTCGCCGCACCGGTTGGATTTCAGACTGCTGCCCAAGCTAGAAGTAGCACACGCCGTACCTGTTGGATTCCGGATTTCAGACTGCTATCTGGATTTCAGACTGCAGATTTCAGACTGGAATCCAGACTGCAGACTGGATTTCAGACTGCTATCCAAGCAAGAAGTCGCACATCTATTGGTACTGCACAAGTCTATCGACAAAAGGATACAGACAGTGGATTTTGGTACCACCACAGCAATTGGAAATTTATTTGCATTTTGTCGTGCTGCATTCATGGACATTTGTAAGGATTTTGGTGACGAAGACATGAACAGGATATAAGAAATATCTGCAGAGCAATTATTTGCAATACATAAGTAACACAGTGGTTTTTTTTCACTGGTTACTAATCAGTACACTCTGGTTTCTGGGCAGGGGGCCAATCCCCCGGTTTGGAGGCCCTTCTCCCACTTCAGGGTCAAATATTTTAAGGCGTTAATTAAGAAATAACAAAGGCTGCTGCATGTCTGAGCTGGATCTCGTCACATGATCAGCGGGGGCTCTCAAAGCTCCCCCCCCCCCCAAGGCTGGAGCAACCAAAGACCACTTTACCCTTTTTCCCAACCATCCCTGATAGTCAAATAAAGTCAGAGAGATGCACTCAGACAATTATGGTACTCTGGCAAGGCTCAAAAGCAGGGCTGCGCCTACCTACAGAGCAAAAAAGTCACTAAGGAAGAATAGCTTTGATCAATTCAGGACTAGAATATGCATTAGAAGGACGTAAGAGAAGCCACGTTGGATCAGGCCAGTGGCCCCTCCAGTTCAACATTCTTTGTCACAGAGTGGCCAAAACCAAGGTGCCATCAGGAGGTCCACCAGCAGGGCCAGAACTTCAGGAGCCCTCCCACTATTGCCCCCCAAGCACCAAGAATACAGAACATCACTTCCCCAGACAGAGTGTTCCATCTAGACATTGTGGCTAATAGGCACTGATGGACCTCTGCTCTTAAGAGAAGCCATGCTGGATCACGCCAATGGTCCTTCCAGTCCAACACTCTGTGTCACACAGTGGCCAAAAACCAGGGGCCATCAGGAGGCCAACCATCAGGGCCAGAACTCCAGAAGCTCCCACTGTTGCACACACACACACACCCCACCCCCGGAGCACCAACAATACAGAGCAACACAGCCCCATACTTTGGGCTTTTTTGTAGCAGGAACTCCTTTGCATATTAAGCCACACACCCCTGATGCAGCCAAACCTCCAAGAGATTACAGTTAGGCCCTAGTACTAAAAGCCCTGTAAGCTCTTGGAGGATCGGCTACATCAGGAGTGTGTGGCCTAACATGCAAAGGAGTTCCCGCTACAAAAAAAGCCCTGCCCATACTTCAGTTTCTCCTTCCAAGGACATCCGTTCTGACCCAAATCCAAGGACATCCATTCTGACCCAAATGCCACCCATCTCCACCCACTTTTCTAACCTCTTCCTGAAGATTCACAAAGCTAAACTCATACCTCACCAGAGGTGCACCAGCAAGGTAGAACGCTGTGGACTAGAGCCACGAGCATCCTAAATGAAATTTGTCCTCACCTTGGCTAACCGACTCATTTGATCCTCTGAAAGGGTGCTGCTAGTCCTCCCGGGAGTCTTGGTGGGCTCCGAACCGTCAGCTTCCACGTTGGGCCAGACTTTCAAATCGTGCATCCCTTGCCGGAACATCCTACAGAAAAAGTGTGTCATGTATTAACAACACTTTGCGAGCGCTCCAACTTAGGCAGACATAGCACCTGCTCACAGAAGACTCATCGCAGGACTTAAGGGGATGCTATTTCCCTCTCCCTGCCCTCAGACAAGACACGGTTCTTCTTTTATCCTATTTACTTAGAACAGCGTCAAATTCTTTTGTTTGGGGAGGGACGGTGGCTCAGTGGCAGAGCATCTGCTTGGTAAGCAGAAATGCCTCAGGTTCAGTTCCTGGCATCTCTGACTAAAAAGGTTCCAGGCAAATAGGCGTGAAAAACCTCAGCTGGAGACCCTTGGGAGGGAGGGAGGGAGGGAGGGAGGGAGGGAGGGAGGGAGGGAGGGAAGGAAGGAAGGAAGGAAGGAAGGAAGGAAGGAAGGAAGGGAGGGAGGGAGGGAGGGAGGGAGGGAGGGAGGGAGGGAGGAAGGAAGGAAGGAAGGAAGGAAGGAAGGAAGGAAGGAAGGAAGGAAGGAAGGAAGGGAGGGAGGGAGGAAGGAAGGAAGGAAGGAAGGGGAGAGAAGGGAAGGGAGGGAGGGAGGGAGGAAGGAAGGAAGGAAGGAAGGAAGGAAGGAAGGAAGGAAGGAAGGAAGGAAGGAAGGAAGGAAGGAAGGAAGGAAGGAAGGAAGGAAGGGAGCGAAGGGAGGGAGGGAGGGAGGGAGCGAAGGGAGGGAGGGAAGGAAGGAAGGAAGGAAGGGAGGAAGGGAGGGAGGGAGGGAGGGAGGGAGGGAGGGAAGGAAGGAAGGAAGGAAGGAAGGAAGGAAGGAAGGAAGGAAGGAAGGAAGGAAGGAAGGAAGGAAGGAAGGAAGGAAGGAAGGAAGGAAGGAAGGAAGGAAGGAAGGAAGGAAGGAAGGAACTACCTTTTGACCCTTACGTTTATTCAGATAGTGCCAGTTCACGTCCAGGTTGCAGTGAAAGGATCGAAAGAACCCTAATCTAAAGCGTACTTTCCCTATCGCAAATGGGCAGCTTGTCCAGCATCACGTGTGTGGGAGTATCAGGGCCCTGCATCTTCAGGAGAGACCTCCAGAGGTGTGTCCCTCCACGGAAGGCCATTCGAAGGGAGAGAGGACAGATATAGAGAGAAGGGATCAGAGAGCAGATCCCAGGTTAAGACAAAGAGGGGCATCCCATTCAAGGAGATAACACCTATGCGTCCTTGGAGTGATGCAGCTCCCAAAAGTATCCAGACATGCTGAGTCGCTTACTCCAGCCCTAGCTGGGTGTGAAAAAAGAAGGCAAAGTAGGTACCAGGCAAGGCACAAGAAAGGCAGCACATTCCAAAGGCAAGGTACCACCACAGAAAAGGCCCTGTTTACAAGCAGCAAAACACATACGTACCCGTATTTCCCAAACAGCGAGACCGTCGTTCCTCCAACAGGGACTGCTTTGCCGGGGCCGTAGACATCCCATATTGTCAGGGCCACTTGGGCGTTACGGGGCAAGTCTGGATACTTGACGGGCAGCTTTAACCATTCGTTCCAGCTGAGGAGAAAGACCATCCTTGTGAGTTTGAGGCTCAAGCGTATCTGGCTCCGTATCCCTTTAGAGGCAAAGGACGTCAACCCAAATTGCCTTTTGGTTTCTCCATCAATTTTAGGATTGTAGATTGTTTCTGACCCAGTCTGTTTGTAGGGAGACACATGCAGTTGCCCTACACTGAATCAGACCCAGGGCTCATTTTGAACAAGGTCCTTTGCATATTAAGCCACGCCCCCCTGATGTAGCCAATCCTCCAAGAGCTTACAGGGCTCTTAGTGCAGGGCCCACTGTCAGCTCCAGGAGGATTGGCTACATCAAGATGGTGTGGCCTAATAGGCAAAGGAGGTCTTGCTAGAATTCCTTACAGGGCTCTTCGTACAGGGCCTGCTGTGAGCTCCAGGAGGATTGGCTACATCGGGGGGTGTGGCCTAATAGGCAAAGGAGGTCCTGCTAGAATTCCTTACAGTGCTCTTTGTACAGGGCCCACTGTAAGCTCCAGGAGGAATGGCTACCATCAGGGGGTGTGGCCTAATAGACAAAGGAGGTCTTGCTAGAATTCCTTACAGGGCTCTTCGTACAGGGCCTGCTGTAAGCTCCAGGAGGACTGGCTACATCAGGGGTGTGTGGCCTAATAGGCAAAGGAGGTTGTGCTAGAATTCCTTACAGGGCTCTTCGTACAGGGCCTGCTGTAAGCTCCAGGAGGATTGGCTACATCAGGGGTGTGTGGCCTAATAGGCAAAGGAGGTCCTGCTAGAATTCCTTACAGGGCTCTTCTCACAGGGCCTGCTGAAGCTCCAGGAGGATTGGCTACATCAGGGGGTGTGGCCTAATAGGCAAAGGAGGTCCTGCTAGAATTCCTTACAGGGCTCTTCTCACAGGGCCTGCTGTAAGCTCCAGGAGGATTGGCTACATCAGGGGTGTGTGGCCTAATACGCAAAGGAGGTCCTGCTAGAATTTCTTACAGGGCTCTTCTCACAGGGCCTACTGTCAGCTCCAGGAGGATTGGCTACATCAGAAGGGTGTGGCCTAATAGGCAAAGGAGGTCCTGCTAGAATTCCTTACAGGGGTCTTCTCACAGGGCCTGCTGTAAGCTCCAGGAGGATTGGCTACATCAGGAGGGTGTGGCCTAATATGCAAAGGAGGTCCTGCTAGAATTCTTTACAGGGCTCTTAGTGCAGGGCCTACTGTAAGCTCCAGAAGGAATGACTACCATCAGGGGGTGTGGTCTAATATGCAAAGGAGCTCCTAGAATTCCACCCCTGGTTAGAAAGTATCTAATATTTTTTTCCCAGTCTATTCATAAAAGTATTCCTCTCATCCCCTGCGCTTGGGTTTCTCCTGTGTGTGTGTGTGTGTGTGTGTGTGGTTCTGCCTACTGTGGCGGTCATTTTGTGGTTGTGTCCACCATCTTGCGTCGGAATCCCAAAGGTATCCAAAGATTTAAAAAAAAAAAAAGTTTGGGAGCCGAGTTTGAGGGCTTGACTCGGAAGACATGAGTTCAGATCTTCACTTGCCCATGAAACTCACTGACCTTGGTCGGCCAGGATGAAAGGGAGAGGAAGAGAAATACGCGTGCCACTTTGAGCTCCTCTGAAACACAGCAAAGGAAATATGTCTCAAGGGACATTACCCAGGGGTAATGAAGGTAGATCAAGACAGGAAGCTGTATTAGTCTGTTTATAGAAGTAGAAAAGAGCCCAGGAGACTGTTGCCAATCCCCAGGCGGTAGCAGGGGATCCCCCAGTTTGGAGGCCTTCCCCCCACCTCAGGGTCATCAGAAAGTGGGGGGGGGAATGTCTGCTGGGCACTCTATTATTCCCTATGGAGACCGATTTCATAAGGCATAATGGAGAATTGCTCTGCGGGTATCTGGGGCTCAGGGAAGGGTGTGTGTTTGTTTATTTTTTAGATAGTGACATCAAATTTTCAGAATAGCATTCAATACCTCTCCCCAAAATACCCTCCGAGTTTCAAAAAGAAAGGACTAGGGGGGCCAATTTTATGAGCCCCCAAAGAAGGTGCTCCTATCTTTATTTCCAATGGAGGGAAGACATTTAAAAGGTGTGCAGTCCCTTTAAATGTGATGGCCAAAACTCCCTTTGGAGTTCAATGATGTTTGCCACACGCTATCTCCTGGCTCCACCCCCAAAGTCCACAGATATTTCTTGAATTGGACTTGGCAACCCTAGTCCAGGAGTCCATTAAAGACTAACAAAATTTGTGGCAGGGGAAGAGCTTTTGTGAGTCAAGAACATAAGAGAAGCCATGCTGGATCAGGCCAACGCCCATCCAGTCCAACACTAGAATCATAGAGTTGGAAGGGACCTCCAGGGTCATCTAGTCCAACTCCCTGCACAACGCAGGAAACCCACAAATACCAACAACAAATTCACAGGATCTTCATCACTGTCAGCTGGTCATCTAGCCTCTGTTTTAAAACCTCCAAGGAAGGAGAGCCCACCACCTCCCGAGGAAGCCTGTTCCACTGAGGAATCGCTCTAACGGTCAGGAAGTTCTTCCTAATGTTGAGCCGGAAACTGTTTTGATTTAATTTCAACCCACTGGTTCTGGTCATATCTTCTGGGCCACAGAAAACAATTCCACACCATCTTCTAGATGACAGCCCTTCACGTACCTGAAGATGGTGATCATATCACCTCTCAGCCACCTCCTCTCCAGGCTAAACATGCCCAGCTCCTTCAATCTTTCCTCACAGGACTTGGTCTCCAGACCACTCTGTGTCACTCAGTGGCCAAAAAACCCAAGTGCCATCAGGAGGTCCACCAGTGGGGCCAGGACACTAGAAGCTCTCCCACTGTGCCCCCCCCAAACAACAAGAATACAGAGCATCACTGCCCCAGACAGAGAGTTCCAACAATAAGCTATGGCTAATAGCCCCTGATGGACCTCTACTCCATACGCTTTTCCAATTTCCTCTTGAAGCTGGCTATGCTTGTAGCCGCCACCCCCTCCTGTGGCAGTGAATTCCACATGTTAATCACCCTTTGGGTGAAGAAGGGCTTCCTTTTATCCGTTCTAACCCGACTGCTCAGCAATTTCACTCAATGTTCACGAGTTCTCGCACTGCGAGAAAGGGAGAAAAGTCCTTCTTTCTCAACCTTCTCTATCTCATGCATTCAGAGGAAGGAAGTAGTGGCTCACAATAGCTCCTCCCCTGTCACCAATTTCGTTGGTCTTTGAGGTGCTCTTGGATTCTTAAAGCTCTTTTCAGGTGGAATGAAAACAGCACGGCACTCAAGCGTCCAAAACAGAGGAAGGAGACTCACTTCCACCTGGTGCTAAATGCTTTGTAGGAGGTCCGCACTGGAAGAGCCAGAGGTTTCCCTTCCGCAAAGACCTGGCAAGTCACGTACAGGTCCGAACAGGTCTCCTGGTACAGCCCCGAGAACCGCAGCATCGGGTTTTCCAGAACCGCTTTGTAGCTCTTCTGCTCTCTCTTCCCCTCCAGACTTCCTCTTAAGAAACAAAAGTTGAAAACAAGATCATAACATTTTGACACATATCCAGAACCGAACAAATCCTTCCATTGAAAACGGAGGGTGCTGTTATTATTATCTAACAGGTGTCTTTGTCACAAACAGCACATAAGAACATAAGAGAAGCCATGTTGGATCAGGCCAATGGTCCATCCAGTCCAACACTCTGTGTCACACAGTGGAAAAAAATTTTATACATACACACACACTGTGGCTAATAGCCACTGATGGACCTCTGCTCCATATTTTTATCTAAACCCCTCTTGAAGGTGGCTATGCTTGTGGCCACCACCACCTCCTGTGGCAGTGAATTCCACATGTTAATCACCCTTTGAGTGAAGAAGTACTTCCTTTTATCCGTTTTGGTCCAACTACAAATGGAAGATCGGATCGCACTTTGGTCCAACTACAAATGGAAGATCGGACGACTGAATGCCGCTTTGTGGGGGTGTTGTTGCTATTGTTTTTACATGAGAAAAGAAGAGAAGCCATTTTGGATCAGGCCAATGACCCATCCAGTCCAATCCTCTGTGTCACACAGTGGCCAAAACTCAGGTGCTATCAGGAGGTCCATCAGTGGGGCCAGGACACTAGATGCCCTCCCACTGTTGCCCCCCCCCCCAAATACCAAGAATACAGAGCATCACTGCCCCAGACAGAGAGTTCCAACAATACACTGTGACTAATAGCCACTGATGGGGTCCTGGTAGATAACTCACTGAAAATGTCAAGACAGTGTGTGATTGCAATAAGAAAGGCCAACGCCATGCTGGGAATTATTAGGAAGGGAACTGAAAACAAATCAGCCAGTATCATAATGCCCCTGTATAAATCGATGGTGCGGTCTCATTTGGAATACTGTTTACAATTCTGGTCACCGCACCTCAAAAAGGATATTATAGCATTGGAAAAAGTCCAGAAAAGGGCAACTAGAATGATTAAAGGTTTGGAACACTTTCCCTATGAAGAAAGGTTAAAACGCTTGGGGCTCTTTAGCTTGGAGAAACGTCGACTGCGGGGTGACATGATAGAGGTTTACAAGATTATGCATGGAATGGAGAAAGTAGAGAAAGAAGTACTTTTCTCCCTTTTTCACAATACAAGAACTCGTGGGCATTCAATGAAATTGCTGAGCAGTCAGGTTAAAACAGATAAAAGGAAGTACTTCACCCTTCTTGTATTGTGAGAAACCCAATAACGTGGATTACAAAATTGTCTAAGAAGTTGAGGAGATGGAGATTGAATGAAGATTTACAACAGAATAAGAAATAGTGACATCTCTAGAAAATGAAACTAAAGCTTTCTTCCAAATAAACAATAAACAGGATATAGAATTTCAGACAGTCTGGGATGCTTATAAAGCAGTAATGAGAGGAATACTGCTTACATTGGATAACAAAGATAAGAGGGTATAAGAAAACCAGAGGTTGGACATTCAAAATGAAATAAAGAAAAAAGAAGGGGAACTGAGAAAAAGGCCAGGGAAAAAGAAAATTATAAGGGAGATTACAATACTACAAATGCAAATGAGACATTTGTTAAATAAAGAACTGGAATGGAATCTGAAAAGATTGCAGCAGAAATCTTTCGAGGGAGCAAACAAACCCGGAAAATATTTGGCCTGGCAACTGAAGGAAAAAAGAGAAAGTAAAATTATTAATAAAATTGTGGTGGATGGAAGAGAGGTGGTAGATCAAGAAGGAATAAAAAGAGAATTCTTTAAGTATTATGCCAAGTTATTTAAAGGTCTTAAAATAAGGAAAGGAAAGATGGATGAGTACTTACAAAAGACAAAAATAGCACCCTTAGCAGAAAATATGCGAAAAGTGTTGAACAATCCAATTGAAAAAATAAAAATTGAAGCAGCAATTAATGCAATGGAAAATGGAAAAGTACCTGGGCCAGATGGATATACAGCTAAATTTTTTAAAACCCTCAAAGAGGAGTCAATCCCAAAACTTTAGAAATTGATGAATATGATAAGAACAAAAGGGAAAATACCAAATACGTGGAAGGAAGTTGTTATTTCGTGGATTCCAAAGGAAGATAGAGACGTTACGAACGTAAAAAATTATAGACCAATTTCATTATTAAATAATGACTATAAAATATATACAAGAATCTTGGCAGAATGGTTTAAACAATATTTGATAAATGTTATAAAGGAAGATCAAGCGGGGTTTCTTCCCAAAAGGCAAATAAGAGACAATATCAGAACTGTTGTAAATATTGTAGAATATTATGAAAGACACCCAGAAAAGGAAGTAGCATTATTCTTTGCGGACGCAGAGAAAGCATTTGACAATTTAAATTGGGATTTTATGTTTGGAGTAATGGAGAAAATGGAGCTGAGAGAAAGCTTTATAAGAATGATAAAAGCATTATATACTGAACAATGTGCAAGGCTATTTATAAATGCTGATCTTACAGAAGACATGGTCATTAGTAAAGGTACAAGACAAGGTTGTCCACTTTCCCCACTGTTGTTTATAATGACTTGAAATATTATTGATGCAAATTCAAGAAGATCAAGAAATAGAAGGATTAAAAGGAAAAGGATTTACTTACAAATACAGAGCATTTGCAGATGATAAAATGTTTATAAATGAAAACCCCATACAAGTCACACCTTTGTTGTTAGCCAAAATACAAGAATATGGGGAGTTGGCGGGACTTTGTATTAATAAAGAAAAATCAAAACTTCTATGTAAAAATATGCAAATAAATAAGCAACAAGAATTGCAGAGACTAACGGGCTGTGAAGTTACCTCCAAGGTAAAATATTTGGGTGTGGAGTTAACAATGGAGAATATTGATTTGTTCAAAAATAATTATGAGAAGCAATGGCGTAAAATGGATGAAGATATGTTAAAGTGGAATAAACTTAATTTGTCACTATTGGGTAGAATAGCCGCAATTAAAATGAATATTCTACCAAGAATAGTTTGTTTCAAACTATTCCGATTGTGAAAGACAGTAAACAATTTAATAGATGGCAAAGAAAAATTTCAGAGTTTGTGTGGGCGGGGAAGAAACCAAGAATTAAAATGAAAATTTTAACAGATGCAAAAGAGAGAGGCGGATTTCAATTACCAGACTTAAAATTATATCATGAAGCAGTTTGCTTAGTATGGATAAAAGAATGGATAATGTTGTTAAACAAAAAACTCTTAGCGTTGGAAGGTCATGGAAATAAATTTGGCTGGCATGCTTATATGTATTATGGGGGGAAAAAGATAGACGGCTTTTTCTCTCACCATTATATAAGAAACAGCTTGCTAAATACATGGATGAAATATAAGAAATATGGAGATGAGAGAAAACCGTTATGGATAGTGCCAGCCGAAGTCATAAAAACAACAGCTGAGATGGGTGAAGAAAAGTGGTGGTCATATAATCAACTATTAAAAATACAAAGTGGCAAAATAGAATTGAAAACTGCTGAAAAGCTGAATAATAAATATGATTGGTTTCAAATGCAACAAATAAAGAGCTTGGTGGAGAATGACATTAAAACTGAAGGAATAAGAAGAGAGCAAACAGAAATGGAAAAAGTTCTGCTTGGAGACAATGAAAAATTAATTTCAAAATTATATAAATTACTTTTAAAATGATCTATGGAAGATGAAGTAATGAAATCTCAAATGATTAAGTGGGCAATTAATGTAAATAAAGAAATACAGATGGAAACTTGGGGATATTTGTGGAAGAACTCTATGAAGCTTTCGACGTGTCATAGTATCAAACAGAACTGTTTTAAAATGATGTATAGATGCTATATGACTCCTAAGAAATTGGCAAAGATGATAATAAGATGCCAGACAGATGTTGGAAATGTAAAAAAACATTAAGTTTCTTTCTACCATATGTGGTGGACTTGTGAAAGAGCAAAAAAGAATTGGCAGATGATTCAACAAGAAATTTCTAAGATCTTGGGATATGAATTTAAGAAAGTTGCAGAGACTTTTCTGTTGGGATTACAAATGGAAAAATTTCCAAAAGAAGATAGAACTATAATTTGGTACTTGCTTTCAGCTGCTAGGACATTATATGTGCAGTTGTAGAAGCAAGAAAAAATACCAAAAAAAAAAAAAAAAGGGATTGGATTGTAAAAGTTATGACATGGAGCGAAATGGACAAATTAACAAGAATTTTAAGAGACTATGATTTAGAAGTTTTTAAGACGGAGTGGAAAAAGTTCAGAAGATATGTAGAAAAAGAGTGGAAAATAAAAGGACATTGGACAATTTTTGGTAATGATTAAGTATTAGAAAAAAGAAGAATATTAATTTTTGTTTTTATTAGTTAAGGGTACCTTTAAACATTAGTACTTTAAGTAAATAACACTGGGGAGGTCAAATAACAGGGGGAGGGGTGGGTAGAAAGTAATATATGGGATAGATAAAAGAAGTAATTAATGATGCAAGAAATATAATTTGTTACCATATGTTACCAATTAAATTGTGTTAACCATCAAAAATGTGCTATGCAGCCCCTATGCAGAAGAGGGGAGAGTATCTTCTCCTCTCCCCCACCCTCTTGCACACCAAAGGCGCATCCCCTGCAAAGGGGGCAGGACCCAGAAGTCATGACAAAGACACACAAAAATACAAAGCAATGCCCAATTGTTACCAAGAGAGCCTTCCAAAATCTCAGCAGTATATATGCGCGCACACCCCACAAAAAAAATAAGAGCATGCAGCCCCCCCCCTTCCTTACTGAAGACTCACAACTTGAGTTGGACATTAATACCCAGATATTGACTGCCCCATCGGCCAGCTTGAAGAAGGCCTTTATCTCACTTCTCCAAGCCAAGCCAGCCAGCAGCTTGGAGAATGGATTTAAAGTTAAAGTTGCTCTCTTTTCAACTCTCCCTCCCCCAATTTATTTTCCTTCCTTCCCTCCTTTCTTCTCCTTCCTTCTCTCCTTCCCTCCTTCCTTCCTTCCCTCCCTCCTTCCTTCCTTCCCTCCAGTCTTGCGGATCTCAAACTCCAGAGGTTTATTCTATGTGGCTCTTACATTAAGCAAGTTTAGCCACCCCGAATGCACACAGATTGCAGCAGTGGAAGCAATGTGGCCCTATGGAGAAGAGGGGGGACATCTTCTCCTCTCCCCCACCCCCTTGCACCCCAAAAGTTCATCCCCTGCAAAGGGGGCAGGACCCAGAAAGCAGGACAAACACACTCTCTCGGCTTGGCTTCGCGAACGAAGATTTAAGAAGGGTGCAATAGTCCACGTTTGCTGCAGGCTCGCTGGTGGCTGACAAGACCAATGTGGGACAGGCAGGTCCGGCCACAGCGGCTGCAGGGAAAAGTCTGATTTAGGGTTGGTCCTGTAGCAGTGCGATTCTTCCTCAATCTCCTTTTGTCCTCAAGACCAGCTATGCGTGTGTTCTCAAAGGAAGAGACAGCCTGGTGGATGGTGTGCCTCCATGCTTTGCGATCTGAGGCTAGGTCAGACCACTGGTGATGGTTGATGTGACAGGTGCTAAGGGATTTCTTCAAGGAGTCCTTGTACCTCTTCTTTGGTGCCCCTCTATTTCGATGGCCGGTGGAGAGTTCGCCATACAGGGCAATCTTGGGAAGGCGGTGGTTTTCCATATGCCCTTCAGGCCTGCGCAGAGGAATTTTTTAGGTGAAGCGCAGTGTGCGCGGTACTGGCTCCACCCTTTCACCTGGGGGTCATCTGCCATGGCCCAGTAAGCCGGGACGCCGGCAGTGAGTCCTCCAGGTGGTAGGTGTTACATTAACGAGCTCTATCTGCCCGGGTTTGATGTTAGAGTTTTCCTTCTCTTAGGCTGACGAAGTTGGTGGGCCCAGCCTGCCCATCCGGTTATACCGCCGGACAATTCGGTCGCACCATGACGTAGCAAACTCTGTGAAAACGGGGGGGACCAGCGAGAAGGTGTTGCTACGGATGCAGTAATGCAGGAGAGGCCATTGCAGTGACCATCTGCCAGGCATAGCCAGACAGTGACCATGCGGCGTTCACTACACCGGGAGAGGAGAGGCTATGTATTGCGCATGCACTTTCCCTGGGGGGGGTAGGATTCCCAGAGGGAGCCCACCCCCCACCACCCCCCCAAACCACAAACACACACAAAAGCACAAAACAATGCATTGTTATTACCCAGTGAGCCTTCAAAAATCTCAGCAATATCTATGCAGGCCCACCCCCACCCTCCAAATAAAAGCACACAGCCCCTCCTCACTGAGGACTCACATCTTGAGTTGGACATTAATATCCAGATACTGACTGCCCCATTGGTCAGCTTGAAGAAGGCATTTATCGCCTTCAATCACTTCTCCAAGCCAAGCCAAGTCAGCAGCTTGGAGAATGCATTGAAAGTTAAAGTTGCTTTCCTTCCAACTCTCCCTCCCCCATGTATTTGCCTGTCTGCTTCCTCTTTCTTCCTCTGCGGTACAGCCTTGTCCCACACGTTCCCCAGAGAGCATTTCGATCAAGCTCTCAAAAACTTTTGGCTGCCCCTGGGCTAAAAGAAGCTAGGCTTAATTCCACCAGAGCAAGAGCCTTCTCGGTTGCGGCCCCAATACTCTGGAACACCTTCCCAGAAACCATCAGGGCCCTGTGGGACTTATCCGAGTTCCACAGGGCCTGCAAGACCGAACTGTTTTGGATGGCACATGACATCTAACGGGAGAGGGCTGCCACTGCATCTGAATTTATCACACTTTGGTACTAACTGCCTAGGATCTGTAGGTGTTGAGAAAGGAAATATTATATGCCTGAAGTAACACCATTGCAATGGGGACAGGACCCAGAAATCACGACAAACACACACAAAAGCAATGCCCAATTATTACCCAGAGAGCCTTCTAAAATCTCAGCAATAACTATGCTGGCACGCACACGCACTCCAAAAATCAAAGCATTCTTAAGGACTCACATCTTGAGTTGGACATTAACATCCAGATATTGACTGCCCCATCGGCCAGCTGGAAGAAAGCCTTTATCTCACTTCTCCAAGCCAAGCCAGCCAGCAGCTTGGAGAATGCATTTAAAGTTGCTTTCTTTCCAACTCTCCCTCCTCCGATCTATTTTTCCTTCCTTCCTTCCTTCCTTCCTTCCTTCCTTCCTTCCTTCCTTCCTTCCTTCCTTCCTTCCTTCCTTCCTTCCTTCCTTCCTTCCTCCCTCCCTCCCTCCCTCCCTCGCGGATCTCAAACATCAGACGTTTATTCTATGAGGCTTTTACATTAAGCAAGTTTGGCCAACCCGAAATGCAGACAGATTGCAGCAGTGGAGACAATGCAGCCCTATGGAGAAGGGGGGCATCTTCTCCCCCACCCCCTTGCACCCCAAAAGCGCATCCCCTGCAAAGGGGGCAGGGCCCAGAAATCACAACACACACACACAAAAGCACAAAGCAATGCCCAACTATTAACAAGAGAGCCCTCCAAAAACTCAGCAGTATATATGTGGGCACACCCCCAAAATAAAAACACGCAGCCCCCTCTCCTCACTGAGGACTCACATCTTGAGCTGGACATTAATGTCCAGGTATTGCCTGCCCCACTACCCAGCTTGAAGAAGGCATTTATCTCTCCTTCAATCACTTCTGCAAGCCAGGCAGTAGCTTGGAGAAGGCACTGAAAGTTAAAGTTGCTTTCTTTCCAACTCAACCTCCCCCAATCTATTTTTTTTTCCTTCCTCCCTTCCCGTCTTGCGGATCTCAGAGGTTTATTCTATGCGGCTCTGACATTAAGTCTGGCCACCCCAAATGCACACAGATCGCAGCAGTGGAAGCAATGCGGCCCTATGGAGAAGAGGGGGGGGGCATCTTCTCCTCTCCCCCACCCCCTTGCACCCCAAGAGTGCATCCCCTGCAAAGGGGGCAGGGCCCAGAAAGCAGGACAAACACACACAAAAAATACCCACACAAAAACACACAATGCACCATTATGACCCAGAGAGCCTTCCAAACGCACGCACCCCAAAACCCAAAGCACGCAGCCCCTGCCTCAATGAGGACTCACATCTTGAGTTGGACATTAATGTCCAGATCGCAGCTGTAGACATAGCAGAACTTCTCCGCTTCCCCCATGGCGGCTGCTCCGGAATCCCTCCCTCTGCTCCGCCTGGGCTTCTCAGCCGCTGATGCCTCCCCGGGCGCCCCTCCCACCGCGCCGGCCCGTTTCTCCAATCAGCGGCCGCCGCAGCGCAGCAGAGGCTCCGCCCCTCCGCGCGCCTTTCTCCGCCATCTTTTTCAAGGGCGAGAGAGGCGCTGCCTTGTCCGACGGCTGAGTTCGCTTTTTTTTTCCCCGATACAAAGATGGCGGACGCCGACGCGACTGCATCCGCAGGCCGAGGCGAGGCCCAAGATGGTAGCCCCTAGAGGCAAGACTGGAGTCCGCCATTTCTCGGAGGGGGAATACGGAAGAGAAAGAGGGCGGGGCTTCAGCCGACTTTGGACGGAGCGGCGTTAGGAGCAAATTACTAAGGATGTCGCTTGTGGCGGCTGAATGTTATTTCGTCTTGTAGGCTGAATTTGATTCTGTGCAGCATTATTATTATTATTATTATTATTATTATTAGTAGTAGTAGTAGTAGTAGTAGTAGTAGTAGTAGTAGTAGTAGTAGTAGTAGTAGTAGTAGTAGTAGTATTGTTGTTGTTGTTTGCATTGTGTTTAAAAGTGTTTCTTCCAGTTGTGTGTGATGTATGTAGTCGGGTTGGCTGTGGATATTTAGGGTTGCCAATCTCCAGGAGGGGGCAGGAGGCCCTTCCCCCACTTCAGAAGCATCAGAAAGCGGCGGGGGGGGGAGGGAATGTCTGCTGGACACTCCATTATTCCCTATGGAGACCGATTCCCATAGGGTGCCTTTTAAAATGCCTTCCTTCCATAGGAAATAATGGATAGGGGCACCTTTTGGGGGGGCTCATAGAATTAAACCCCCTGGTCCAATCTTTTTGAAACCTGGTGGGTATTTTGGGGAAAGGCACTGGATGCTATACTGAAAATTTGGTGCCTCTACCTCAAAAAACAGCCCCCCCCCCGAGCCCCAGATACCCGTGGATCAATTCTCCATTATTTCCTATGGGAATAAGTCTCCATAGGGAATAATAGCATGCCCAGCAGACATTTCCCTCCCCTCCCCCTGCTTTCTGATGACCCAAAAGTGGGGGAGAGTCCCCAAACCGGGGGATCCCCTGCCCCCACCTGGGGATTGACAACCTTCCCACCAGTATTGGTTTCTTCAGGGGTCGTTTTGTAGAAAAATAGGTGGTGGAGCTCATTAGCACAACTCCTTAGCATATGCCCCCCCCCCGCACCAGACAAAAGCAACCCGATGCAAGAAAGGAGAGCCCCAGGTGACTAAGGCCTACTTGGGCTGGCTAGAGATCCAATGGGTCCAATTCTATGAGCCCCAAAAGAAGGTGCCCCTATCCTTCATTATTTCCTATGGAAGGAAGGCATTGAAAAGGTGTGCCGTCCCTTTAAATGTGATGGCCAGAACTCCCTTTGGAGTTCAATTATGCTTGTCACAGCCTTGATCTTGGCCCCACCCCTAATGTCTCCTGGCTCCGCCCCCAAAGTCTCCTGGCTCCACCCCCAAAGTCCCCAGATGTTTCTTGAATTGGACTTGGCAACCCTACTGTGGAGACAATCAAAAACACAACCACAAGGTTATAGCGACAATGAAATAACAATTGTATTATTAGCCATAAACACAAAGAAACATATATCCCTAATAAAGTCCTTAGAGTAGATACATGTGGGAAAAGTCCAACACGAGAACGTCTTCCTCACGTCGTGATTTCTTCCATGAAATTTTCATCAGTGAAATATGAATTTCCAAATTTTGCTTGAAAATCCCTGGACTTCTGCCCCACCTGCTTCCAATTCTTTTTCAACAGGGGATATTCCACACATTTTCTAAAAAAAAAAAAAAAAGAGAGACCTCATGCTACCGGATAAATATTAAATGATTAATCATTAATACAAAAATAAATCCCAATACTCACAATAACAAATATAAGGTTCTTGCATAACGCTAATAGGGACCGTAGTCTCCACAAAACCTTCGCTTATGACAACTGCTCAAAAAGGCTCTAAATCACAGCTCAGGTACCTTGCTGGTATGTTTTTGAAGCTTAAACAACCAACACCTGTCTGTCCCCTTAAAGGGCTCCTGTCATGCAAGAATCTTATATTTGTTTTTGTGAGTATTGGGATTTATTTTTGTATGAATTGTTCATCATTTAATATTTATCCGGTAGCATGAGATCTCTTCTCATGTTTTTAGAAAATTTGTAGAATATCCCCTGTTCTCATGTTGGACTTTTTCCTTATGTATCTACTCTAAGGACTTTATTAGGGACTTATGTTTCTTTGTGTTTATGGTTACTAATACAATTGTTATTTAATTGTCACTATAACCTGGTGGTTGTGCTTTTGATTATAATCCCCAGGGGGGGGGCAGGGGATCCCCCTTTTTGGAGGCCCTCCCCCCACTTCAGGGTCATCAAAAAGCGGGGGGGGGGGGAGAGGGAAACATATCCTGAGCACTCCGTTATTCCCTATGAAGATATAGTGGAGAAGTGATCCGCGGTTATCGGGGGGGGGGCTGTTTTTTGAGGTAGAGGCACCGAATTATCTGCATAGCATCTGGAGACGCTCCTCAAAACACCCGCCAAGTTTCAAAAAGATTAGACTGGGGGGTCCAATTCTGTGAGCCCCCAAAGAAGGTACCCCTATCCTTCATTATTTCCAACGGAGGAAAGGTGTGTGGTCCCTTTCAGTGTGATGGCCAGAACTCCCTTTGGAGATCAATTATGCTTGTCATGCCCTTGCTCCTGGCTCCACCCTCAAAGACTCCTGGCTCCGCCCCCAATGTCTCCTGGCTCCACCCCAAAGTCCCCAGATATTTCTTGAGTTGGACTTGGCAACCCTAGTTGGACAGTACTCTAAACCTGTCAGCCCCCCCTTCAAGGTGTGTATAAATGTCACATGCTTAGTGGCAAAATGTGGGGAGCGTCATTTTTTTTTTCTTGCGGGGGTGGGGGAATAACAGCTTGTAAATCGCATTTAATACAGGGATGTCAAACTCATTTGTTATGGGGGATCTGACGTAAATGAGACCTGGAGGGGCGGGGCCATGTCAGGCCGGGTCATATGTGTAACTTTTTTAAAATTAGGTAGCAGAGATATAAACTTTATAAAGGACACAGACAAACATAAAACCTAAACTAAAACATACATAAAACATTAGCACTTGGTCTTAAAAGGTGCTTTCTTTGTATTTCTCCCACAGGATCCAGGGAACTGGGCAAAGGAAGCTCTGGCTCTTTCCTTCCTTCCCCAAGGAACCAGGAGGGGGAGGAGCCTCAGCCAATAGAAGGAAGAGAGGCATGGCTGAGTAGCTCTACTGTGCAATGGACAGAGCCTGGCACAGCAAGCTCTGCCCCCCCACCTTCCTCCCAAAGGGAGGAGCCTCAGCCAATGGAGAAAATAGAGGTTTTGCTCTGTAGATCCTGTGCGATTGTGCAATCCTTGCAAAGCAAACACTTGGTCTTAAAAGGTGCTTTCTTTGTATTTCTCCCATAGGATTCAGGGAACTGGGCAAAGGAAGCTCTGGCTCTTTCCTTCCTTCCCCAGGGAACCAGGAGGGGGAGGAGCCTCAGCCAATAGAAGGAAGAGAGGCATGGCTGAGTAGCTCTACTGTGCAATGGACAGAGCCTGGCACAGCAAGCTCTGCCCCCCCACCTTCCTCCCAAAGGGAGGAGCCTCAGCCAATGGAGAAAATAGAGGTTTTGCTCTGTAGATCCTGTGCGATTGTGCAATCCTTGCAAAGCAAGCCGTTACACAGAAGGAAACAAGAATCATAGAGTTGGAAGGGACCTGTAGGGTCATCTAGTCCAACCCCCTGCACAATGCAGGAAACTCACAAACACTTCCCCCTAAATTCACAGGAAAAGAGAGAACAAGGAGGAAGCAGACAAGAGCCAGTTGCTCGGATAGGAGCCCTCTGGGAGCCTGATTTGGCCCCCGGGCTGCATGTTTGACACCCCTGATTTAATATCAACACAGAATAAAATCCAACTACCCCACTTGAAAAGTTGACACACTTATTTTGGAAATAAAAGGAACATTAGTAATCCACAAGTGAGGAACTGCACAGCCATTAGGTAGACAGTATACCTTAAGAACATAAGAGAAGCCATGTTGGATCAGGCCAATGGCCCATCCAGTCCAACACTCTGAGTCACATAAGAACATAAGAGAAGCCATGTTGGATCAGGCCAATGGCCCATCCAGTCCAACCCTCTGAGTCACATAAGAACATAAGAGAAGCCATGTTGGATCAGGCCAATGGCCCATCCAGTCCAACCCTCTGTGTCACATAAGAACATAAGAGAAGCCATGTTGGACCAGGCCAATGGCCCCTCCAGTCCAACACTCTGTGTCACATAACAACATAAGAGAAGCCATGTTGGATCAGGCCAATGGCCCATCCAGTTCAACACTCTGAGTCACATAAGAACATACTAAAAGCCATGTTGGATCAGGCCAATGGCCCCTCCAGTCCAACACTCTGTGTCACATAAGAACATAAGAGAAGCCACGTTGGATCAGGCCAATGGCCCATCCAGTTCAACACTCTGAGCCACAATAGAACATATGAGAAGCCATGTTGGATCAGGCCAATGGCCCATCCAGTCCAACACTCTGTGTCACATAAGAACATAAGAGAAGCCCTGTTGGATCTAGCCAATGGCCCATCCAGTCCAACACTCTGTATCACATAAGAACATAAGAGAAGCCATGTTGGATCAGGCCAATGGCCCATCCAGTCCAACACTCTGTGTCACATAAGAACATAAGAGAAGCCACACTGAATCAGGCCAATGGCCCATCCAGTCCAACACTCTGTGTCACATAAGAACATAAGAGAAGCCACACTGGATCAGGCCAATGGCCCATGCAGTCCAACACTCTGTGTCACATAAGAACATAAGAGAAGCCATGTTGGATCAGGCCAATGGCCCATGCAGTCCAACACTCTGAGTCACATAAGAACATAAGAGAAGCCATGTTGGAACAGGCCAGTGGCCCATCCAGTCCAACACTCTGTGTCACACAGTGGCCAAAAAAATTGTATATAATATACAATTATATCTTGTCCAAAATGAAACAATTAATGCACTAATCTATTTAATATATATATATATATGTCATTTTTTAAAAAAAGGATAGGAATGCAGGGGGGGGAAAGGAAAGGGTAATGATTTTTGAATTATATATTACAAGAATGATCATTAATCTTAATAAACATATAACATCAAAAATCTTAATAAGCATATAACATTTACAATGCAAATTTCAAATTTAAAATTCTGATTTCAAATATAAAATAATCAAAAAAATACTTTCTCTCCCAATCTCAATATCTTGAACTATTACAGTCGCGCCAATCAAACGTTTAGGAATATGAAGCTTAAACGAACCATTTTATATAAAAATACATCACAAAATGATTGCTACATTTAACGTTTAATGTTGCCGTCACAATGTGCTGATTCTTAAATGATTCTTAAGATATTAACATATCTTATATTCTGTCACTGTTATAAACAAACAATAGTCCAAAATAAATGCATTAATCCAGGGGTGCCGAATTCATTTGTCACGAGGGACAGATCTGGCATAAATAGGGTTGCCAAGTCCAATTCAAGAAATATCTGGGGACTTTGGGGGTGGAGCCAGGAGACTTTTGGGGTGGAGCCAGGAGCAAGGGTGTGACAAGCATCATTGAACTCCAAGGGAGTTCTGGCCATCACATTTAAAGGGACCACACACCTTTTGAAATGCCTTTCTTTCATAGGAAATAATGACGGATAGGGCACCTCCTTTGGGGGCTCATAAAACTGGACCCCCTGGTCCAATCTTTTTGAAACTTGGGGGATATTTTGGAGAGTGACACTGGATACTACGCTGAAAATTTAGTGCCTCTACCTCAACATACAGCTCCCCCAGAGCCCCAGATACCCACGGATCAATTCTCCATTATTTCCTATGGGAATAAGTCTCCATAGGGTATAACCGAGTTCCCAGTATTTTTTTTTAATTTATTTATTTAGAATTTATATCCCGCCCTTCCCACGAGTGGCTCAGGGTGGCTTCCAACAATAGATCCAGCATAAAATTACAAAATATTTAAACATAAGGGAATAAACATTTAAAACAGGTAAAACAGATAAAACCATAAATATTAATAAATATTCGAAATATATATAAAAGAAATCTGGCAAGTTGCATTAAGTTCTCAAGCTAGGTATAGGCTAGCCGGAAGACGGTCGTCTTACAGGCCCTGCGGAACTGAACAAGGTCCCGCAGGGCCCTCACCTCTTCCGGCAACTGATTCCACCATGTAGGGGCCATAACAGAGAAAGCCCTTTCTCTGGTGGATTTCAAGCGGGCTTCTTTCGGCCCAGGGACAGTAAGGAGATTTTGTGTTCCCGACCTCAGTAGACATTTCCCTCCCCTCCGCCCGCTTTCTGATGACCCTGAAGCGGGGGGAGGGCCTCCAAACTGGGAATCCCCTGGCCCCACCTGGGGATTGGCAACCCTAGACATAAATGAGACTTTGGGGGCCCAGGCCATGTGTGTTCCTATTTAAGATTTGATAGCAGAGATAGAAACTTTATAAAGGACACAGACAAACACAATTAAATATTTAAAAAACAAACAAAAAACCCCTTAAACGTACTTAAAACATTAGCACTCATTGGTTCTTTTATTGTCTATTTTATTGTCTCCAATGGAGACAAGAGCATAGCCAATTGAAATAATTTGGTGAGTATACATGGGAGTATCTTGAATAAAACTTAAGAAAATATGTATTTAAAATATTGCTTAAAATGGTTTCTGATTTTTATTATTATTTTTTAAAATACTGTAAGAACATGAGAGAAGCCATGTTGGATCAGGCCAATGGCCCATCCAGTCCAACACTCTGTGTCACATAAGAACATAAGAGAGGCCATGTTGGATCAGGCCAATGGCCCATCCAGTCCAACACTCTGAGTCACATAAGAACATAATAGAAGCCCTGTTGGATCAGGCCAGTGGCCCATCCAGTCCAACACTCTGTGTCACACAGTGGCCAAAAAACCCAGGTGCCATCAGGAGGTTCACAAGTGGGACTAGAAGCCCTTCCACTTTGCACCCTCTCCCAAGCACCAAGAATACAGAGCATCACTGCCGCAGACAGATAGTTCCAACAATACGCTATGGCTAATAGCTACTGATGGACCTCTGCTTCATATTTTTATCCAATTCCCTCTTGAAGCTGGCTATGCTTGTAGCTGCCACCACCTCCTGCAGCAGTGAATTCCACATGTTAATCACCCTTTGGGTGAAGAAATACTTCCTTTTATCAATTCTAACCCAACTGCTCAGCAATTTCATTCTTGTATTGTGAGAAAGGGAGAAAAGGATTTCTTTCTCTATCCCATGCATAATCTTGTAAGCCTCGATCATGTCACCCCGCAGTCGACGTTTCTTCAAGCTAAAGAGCCCCAAGCGTTTTAACCTTTCTTCCTAGGGAAGGTGTTCCAAATTTCTGTTTAATTATTTTATTAAAAGACTGTTCATTTTTTTATGACATGCCAGACCCTTTGGTGAGCTGTCTGAAAACTCCAAATAGAGGACAGAAGCGCAGTCTGTTTGCAGCCACACTTGTTTTGGGAAGCGGTCGTATCCATTTTGGAATTTCATGGACTTTGTGTAGCTTTGCAAGCCAAGAGAGAACGTTGTACAATTTTTTTTTTGTAGAAAGGGATTTTTGGAATACCACTGGATATTGTTTAGTATAAAAATAGTTTTGGTATATGCCTTAGGAAAAACCCTCACGGAGCGTTCTATATTTATTTGCCTATTTATACCCGTCAGCTCTCTATTTTGACCTGGAGGTTGGCAATGGCGTTATAACTTCATTGCCTGATCCTATTAAGATGAGGTTGAGTAATGTTTGCTGAGCACAACATGGGATTAGCATTTGTAGAGTTGTGAAATAGCGGACTCTTGCTTTGTTCACAGTCAGCCAAAAGATTAGCGCAGGGGTGTTAAAAATGTGGCCTAGGGGATGAATCAGGTCCCCAGAGGGCTCTTATCAAGCCCCCCCCCCCCGAGCAACTGGCTGTCGTCTGCTTCCTTCTTCCTGTATCTTGCTTCCTTCTGCATAATAGCTTGCTTTGCCAGGCTTGCTCAATCGCACAGGAGCTACGGAGCAAAGCCTCTGTTTTCTCCATTGGCTGAGGCACCTCTAGGGTTGCCAAGTCCAATTCAAGAAGTATCTGGGGACTTTGGGGGTGGAGCCAGGAGCAAGGGTGTGACAACCATAATTGAACTCCAAGGGAGTTCTGGCCATCGCATTTGAAGGGACAGCACACCTTTTAAAATGCCTTCCTTCCATAGAAAATAATAGATAGGGGTACCTTCTTTTGGGGCTCATAGAATTGGACCCCCTGGCCCAATCCTTTTGAAACTTGGGAGGTATTTTGGGGAGAGGCACTAGATGCTATACTGAAAATTTGGCGTCTCTATATCAAAAAACGGCCCCCCCCAGAGCCCCCAATACCCGCGATACCCACCGATCAATTCCCCATCATTCCCTATGGGAATGGTTCATGGAGGTGCATAATGGCTGTGGGGGCAGGGCTTCCCCCACTGGCCAACTGGCTGGGGGAGGGGGGAAGCCTGTAAAACCGGGGGATCCCCCGCTGGGACCTGGGGATTGGGAAGCCTAGACTCCTCCCTTGGGGAGGAAGGGGGGGTGGAGACAGAGCTTGCTTTGCCAGGCTCTCTCAATAGCACAGCACAGCTACTGAGCCAAACCTCTCTTCCTTCTATTGGCTGAGGCTCCTCCCCCTCCTGTGCTTCCCTTGTCCAGTTCCCTGGATCCCATGGGAGAAATACAACGGTCTCATTTATGTCAGATCCGGCACTCATAACAAATGAGTTTGACACCCCCTGGCCTAAATGAAACAGTGGCGTCCAGAACTCACATTGCATTATCTGTGCGGTGTGGAAAGATTGGCAACAGTGTATCAAGATTGCCAAAATCCCAGTTACTCATTTCCTGGCTTGGCATTTGTGGCAGAACTATCTAGCATCAATTCACCCGTTGAGTCTTTTAACCCCTCAAGGTTAATTGTGTGCAAAATGTCTATTCTCCTCAGAATAATGGAGGAAAATGAATAATTGGTTTTGCCCCAGAAGAGAAAAAAGAAAGACAAGATTCATAATGTTTGCATATATTTATTACTAACAGTGTAAAAAAAAAAATACCCAGTGTGGTGTAGTGATTAGAGTGCAAGTTTGGTGTAATGGTTAAGTGTGCGGACTCTTATCTGGGAGAACTGGGTTTGATTCCCCGCTCCTCCACTTGCACCTGCTGAAATGGCCTTGGGTCAGCCATAGCTCTGGCAGAGGTTGTCCTCGAAAGGGCAGCTGCTGTGAGAGCCCTCTCCAGCCCCACCCACCTCACAGGGAGGAAGGGAAAGGAGATTGTCAGCGCTCTGAGACTCTTCAGAGTGGAGGGCAGGATATAAATCCAACATCTTCTTCTACCTCACAGGGTGTTTGTTGTGGGGGAGGAAGGGAAAGGAGATTGTGAGCCACTCTGAGACTCTTCGGAGTGGAGGGCAGGATATAAATCCAACATCTTCTTCTACCTCACAGGGTGTCTGTTTTGGGGGAGGAAGGGAAAGGAGATTGTGAGCCGCTCTGAGACTCTTCGGAGTGGAGGGCGGGATATAAATCCAATATCTTCATCTACCTCACAGGTGTCTGTTGTGGGGGAGGAAGGGAAAGGAGATTGTGAGCCACTCTGAGACTCTTCGGAGTGGAGGGCAGGATATAAATCCAACATCTTCTTCTACCTCACAGGGTCTTTGTTGTGGGGGAGGAAGGGAAAGGAGATTGTGAGCCACTCTGAGACTCTTCAGAGTGGAGGGTGGGATATAAATCCAATATCTTCATCTACCTCACAGGGTGTCTGTTGTGGGGGAGGAAGGGAAAGGAGATTGTGAGCCGCTCTGAGACTCTTCGGAGTGGAGGGCGAGATATAAATCCAATATCTTCATCTACCTCACAGGGTGTCTGTTGTGGGGGAGGAAGGTAAAGGAGATTGTGAGCCACTCTGAGACTCTTTGGAGTGGAGGGCGGGATATAAATCCAATATCTTCTTCTTCTTCTTCAAGGGTCATTTTGTAGAAAAAGAGGTGCCGGAGCTCACTAGCACAAACCAATCGCAGGTGCCACACACCGCTGACATCACCGGAAGGCAAATTACATTATATCAGCTCAGTATCTACCTTAAAATACTTCTCGAATTATAATTGTTGTAATAAAATCTTCTTCCCATCATACTTTTAAAGTTACTTTCTCCTAAGCGGCCACAGTGACGTGATAAAGATTTCCATCTGTCTGCTTTATAGGGTTTGACTATGTCTCCATTTTTTTTTTTTGGGGGGGGGGGGGGAGAAATATTAGAAAGTCTGTCAAATCTTAAGAGTTCAGCAAAAGTCTCACGGGGGGGTTGAACAAATGGAGCCCAGAAGCAATTTTTTTTGGGGGGAGGGGTTAAGAAAGAAAGAACGCAATAACATTTAGAGCAGGGGTGTCAAACTCATTTTGTTACGAGGGCTGAATCTGATATAAATGGAACCTTGTTGGGCCACGCCAGACCGGGCCTTGTATGTACCTATTTAAGATTAGGTAGCAGAGATAGTCGAAGAAGAAGAAGAAGAAGAAGAAGAAGAAGAAGAAGAAGAAGAAGAAGAAGAAGAAGAAGAAGAAGAAGAAGAATTGCAGATTTATACCCCACCCTTCTCCCTGAATCAGAGACTTAGAGTGGCTTACAACCTCCTATATCTTCTCCCCCCACGACAGACACCCTGTGAGGTGAGCGGGGCTGGAGAAGGCTCTCACAGCAGCTGCCCTTTCAAGGACAACCTCTGCCAGAGCTATGGCTGACCCAAGGCCATTCCAGCAGCTGCAAGTGGAAGAGTGGGGAATCAAACCCAGTTCTCCCAGATAAGAGTCTACACACTTAACCACTACACTGAACTGGCTCCTTATAAACTTTATAAAGGACACAGACAAACACAATTAAAGATTTTTTTTTAAAAAAAATGCTTAAAACCTGAGCACTCATTGGTGTTAAAGGCGCTCTCTTTATATTTCTCCAATGGGATTTAGGGTATTGGGCAGAAGAAGCTCTGGCTCTTTCCTTCCTTCCCCAGGGGACCAGGAGGGAGAAGAGCCTCAGCCAATAGAAAGAAGAGAGGCTTGGCTCAGTAGCTCTGCAAAAGAGAGAACCTAGCAAAGCAAGCTCTGCCTCCCTCCCCTTCCTTCCCAAGGGAAGAGCCTCAGCCAATGGAGAAAATGGAGGCTTTGCTTTGTAGCTCCTGTGCAGCTGAGCAAGCCTGGCAAAGCAAGGAAGGAAGTAATAGAGGGGAAGAAGGAACAGATGACAGCCAGTCACTGGGGTGGGGGGAGGCTGATAGCAGCCCTCTGGGGGCCTGATTCAGCCCCCAGGATGCATGTTTGACACACCTGATTTAGAGGTTCCAGAGTTCTGCTCCTGTGAGCTCCTGCCTGAGCTTAGCAATATAACCCCTAAAAACGAATGAAGACACTAAAATGTGGAGAGGCTAGTCTGCATAATGATCCTGGTATGAGAGGAAGGGAGAAGAGATTGGATTTATACCCCGCCCTTTACTACCCGAAGGAGTCTCAGAGCATCTTACAATCTAGGGTTGCCAATCCCCAGGTGGGTGAAGATACACACTAGGCTATACAGAGGAATGAAGTTGTGATCAAATAAATCAAAACCACTCTGTAAAAATATATATTTACAAAATGTGATTCATGCAAGACAAAAAAGTGCCATTCAGCAACCTCATCATTTTACATACCGCATGTGCATGTTTATGCACACACACACACACACATATGTATATATGTGTGTGTGTATTTATATATCAGTCCAAATCATAAATAAATCCAAGACATGAATCCAAAAAGAGCTCCAAAGGACAAGCTAGCAGCGTAAAATCCGTTTCGGACCACCAGGTCCTTCCTCCAAGAAGGGTTTTGCAGAACTTGTGGTATATGTGTGGAGAATTTCACAATGCTCAGATCTTTCACAAATTTATGCACAAAGTTGGAACGCTGCCGCCTCCATCTGGTCAGCAAGTTAATTGAAATTAACTTGCTGACCAGATGGAAGCAGCAGCATTCCAGTTTTGACAGTCCTATTATAATCTCCTTTCCCTTCCCATCCTCTCCCCACAACAGACACCCTGTTGGGGCAGAGAGAGCTCTGACAGAAACGACTCTTTCCAGAACAGGTCTGACAGATTTATGACTGACTGAAGGTCATTCCACCAGCAGCTGCAAATGGAGGAGTGGGGAATCAAACCAGTTCTCCCAGATAAGAGTCTGCACATTTAACCACTACACCAAACTGGCTCTTGGAGGTATCCTATGAAAATACTGGCCCATCGGACTCTACTAAAGCTTCCAAGAACTGTCAAGATTGGGCCAGTCTGTGCCATCCAGGTATTTTAATGTATTTTTTTTCTAATGGCAAACTAGAATGATGTTTATATTTATGCTACATGTTAAAAGGTAAATTAGTTGGAGAGGAAAAACTTCTGGGAAAGAAATGTTCTCATTTTGACCCAGGCTTATTAGCAATAGAATAAATAACAGACATTCTCACATTCTGACATAACTTTTTTTTGTTGATTTCCCACGCTAATGCAACCCAGATCAAAGGTTTTCTGAATTTGTTAATTTTGCTATTCTGCTATTGGGTTTTAGCTTTGTACCATTTTGCATTCTAAACCCCACCAGCTATATGTACGTAAAAGGAGTAAAAGGACGGGTCCTTTTGTGGATCAAAAACTGGCTGAGTAATAGGAAGCAGAGAGTGAGTATAAATGGGCAGTCTTCGCAGTGGAGGACGGTAAGCAGTGGGGTGCCGCAGGGCTCAGTACTGGGTCCCATGCTCTTTAACTTGTTCATAAATGATTTAGAGTTGGGAGTGAGTAGTGAAGTGGCCAAGTTTGTGGATGACACTAAAATTGTTCAGGGTGGTGAGAACCAGAGAGGATTGTGAGGCACTCCAAAGGGATCTGTTGAGGCTGGGGGAGTGGGCGTCAACGTGGGCAGATGCGGTTCAATGTGGCCAAGTGCAAAGTAATGCACATTGGGGCCAAGAATCCCAGCTACAAATACAAGTTGATGGGGGTGTGAACTGGCAGAGACTGACCAAGAGAGAGATTCTTGGGGTCGTGGTAGATAACTCACTGAAAATGTCAAGACAGTGTGCGTTTGCAATAAAAAAAGGCCAACGCCATACTGGGAATTATTAGGAAGGGAACTGAAAACAAATCAGCCAGTATCATAATGCCCCTGTATAAATCGATGGTGCGGTCTCATTTGGAGTACTGTGTGTAGTTCTGGTCACCGCACCTCAAAAAGGATATTATAGCATTGGAGAAAGTCCAGAAAAGGGCAACTAGAATGATTAAAGGGCTGGAGCACTTTCCCTATGAAGAAAGGTTGAAACGCTTGGGACTCTTTAGCTTGGAGAAACGTCGACTGCGGGGTGACATGATAGAGGTTTACAGGATAATGCATGGGATGGAGAAAGTAGAGAAAGAAGTACTTTTCTCCCTTTCTCACAATACAAGAACTCGTGGGCATTCGATGAAATTGCTGAGCAGACAGGTTAAAAACGGATAAAAGGAAGTCCTTCTTCACCCAAAGGGTGATGAACATGTGGAATTAACTGCCACAGGAGGTGGTGGCGGCCACGAGTATAGCCACCTTCAAGAGGGGTTTAGATAAAAATATGGAGCACAGGTCCATCAGTGGCTATTAGCCACAGTGTTTGTGTGTATATAAATTTTTTTTGTTGCCACTGTGTGACACAGAGTGTTGGACTGGATGGGGCCGTTGGCCTGATCCAACATGGCTTCTCTTATGTTCTTACGTCTGCTGACTGTACCTCCTTCCTCATCTGAAGAAGTACACATGCACACGAAGGCGTACGTTCTGAATAAAAGTTGGTTAGTCTTAACGGTGCTGCCGGACTCCTGCCTTGTTCCGAAATAATCCCGCGTCTGAAACTGCAGATTCCACTTTGGCCAGTAGATGGGACTCAAACCTAAGAGTTGGAGCCTCTTCCATTACAGGGGGGACGTCTCTAAAAAAGAAGACTCGAGTCCAGAACGCATACATCTCTTTCAAACATCAAAGCAAATGAAGGAGGAAGAAGAAGAAAGCGACGACCCCCCCCCTCCTCCCCTTACACCCAACTAAATCTCTTCTCTGCCTTTTTTGACTTCCAAAAGAAAAATGGGCTTTTCAAAAATCTTCCTGATTAGATTGGAACAAAAAGATGATGCATCCGTCCGGGATGAATCACAAGGCGCGAAGCGTTCTGTCACCCTTTAGATATAGACCTGAAATGCTTAGCTGGAATTTATAGCCTCCGTCTAGGAGCTGCTAAACTCTGTTTACCCATATGGGAGAATTGGGTGCCGTTCCAGCCGTTCCTCAGAGAGATCGCTTACTTTATCACGTTGATGGATCCAGAAAATACAATAACTCTCCTTTCTAATACGCAGGGCCTACAGGAGATTCTTTATCAGCGTTCCTTGGGGTTTTAATCTCATTTTGTGGGGATAGAGACCCCTCCCCCCATCCCATCTCTCATTTTGAGATGTGTGCACACACCAAAGACTCACATAATTGTAACTCCTTGCTATGGAATTCCCCACCACCACCTTTTTCTTGGCAGGAAACTGGTCTTCTGCTATCAAAAGTCACACCTAAAATGAGATGTGAACTTTATTTTGTGAGCTTCCATTTAGGCGAGAGAGAGGGAGAGGGAGAGAGAGAGAGAGAGAGAGATAAATGCATGGGTATATAGTGGTGGAGAATAGCGGGACTCTTTTTAAAAAAGCAGGAACTCCTTTGCATATTAGGCCGCATAACCCTGATGTAGCCAATCCTCCAAAAGCTTACAGGGCTTTTATAGACTCATCGAATCATAGAGTGAGACGAGTCCTCCGGGGTCATCTAGTCCAAGCCCCTGCACAATGCAGGAAACTCACAAACACCTCCCCCTAAATTCACAGGATCCGCAATGCTGTCAAATGGCCATCTAGCCTCTATTTAAAAACCTCCAAGGAAGGAGAGCCCACCACCTCCCAAGGATGCCTGTTCCACTGAGGAACCGCTCTCACGGTCAGGAAGTTCTTCCTAAAGTTGAGCTGAAAGCTCTTTTGATTTAATTTCAACCCATTGGTTCTGGTCCCACCTTCTGGGGCCACAGAAAACAATTCCACACCATCCTCTATAGGACAGCCCTTCAAGGACTTGAAGATGGTGATCCTATCACCTCTCAGCTGCCTCCTCTCCAGGCTAAACGTCCCCAGCTCCTTCAACCTTTCTTCATAGGACTTGGTCTCCAGACCCCTCACTATCTTCGTTGCCTTCCTCTGGACCTGTTCCAGTTTGTCTATATCCTTCTTAAAATGTGGTGCCCCAAACTGAACACAATACTCCAGGTGAGGTCTTACCAGAGGAAAGCGATACTATCACTTCATATGATCTGGACACTACCCTTCTCTTTGTTGTTGTTCAGTCGCACAGTCGAGTCCGACTCTTTTCCACCCCATGGACAAAGTCACGCCAGGCCCTCCTGTCTTCCGCCATCCTCCGAAGTCTGCTGAAATTCATGTTCGTTACATCAGTAACGCTGCCCAGCCATCTCCTCTTTTGCCGTCCCCTTCTTCTTTTGCCTTATGTCTTTCCCAGCATACAGCCCAAAACTGCATTTGCCTTTTTTTAGCTACCGCATCACACTGTTGACTTATTAGGAGTCAAGTTGCACCTTAAAGACCAACAAAGTTTTATTCAGAACGTAAGCTTTCGAATGCAGGCGTACTCCTTCAGACGAGGGGATAAGGTACAGTGGGCTGAAATACGTGTAGTTGGTGGGTTAAGAGTGTAAACGGATACAAAATTAGGATCGCATGGCAAAATAGTGTATTAAATAGTGTAGCTGGCCGCCCTGGTGGATGACTTCCAGCGGCATCTGGATCGAGGCGGATTGGCGGTGCTGATGCTGTTAGATCTATCCGCTGCATTCGATACGGTCTACCATCGGCTACTGACCCGCCGCCTAGCCTACGCAGGGATCTAGGGGTCGGCCTTACAATGGCTTTCCTCTTTCCTTGATGGTCAGGGACAAAGGGTGGCAATTGGGGGAGACCTGTCCCGGAGGAACCCGCTTAACTGTGGAGTGCCACAGGGGGCGGTGCTCTCCCCGATGTTTAAAATCAACATGCGCCCTATGGAGAAACGCCATCTTAGTCAATGTTGGTGTTTCATTGGAAGGGAACATTAAACTACTAAAGTAGGTGTAGAGTATTGGACTCTGCGCCCGCGCCGCGCGACCCGAGCCGGCCTCGGGTCGCCTCGCGCAGCGCGGGAAAAGCCACCGCCAATCCAGACCAAGGGCGGGAAGTTTAACTGGCCAGGATTGGGCTGGCCAGTAGGGGGAATGTCCGGGATGCATGTATATATATAGCGGACCCGGCCGCGTGCGGCAGTTCTGTAATGTACCAGCAAATAAAGAAGAAGCTTCCACCACGGCTCGTCTCCCAGTACATTACACTGGCGACGAGGATGGGATCTAGCTAGGTCCGGCCGCCCGAGGGGAACCAGACCTGGCCGGAGACGAGGAAGGTGGGGACCGCAGGACCGCACAGCCCGCCGCCATCATGGCGAACCCGAGTGTAACGACGGGCCATCTTGCGGAATTCAACCCGGAGCACCCCGAGAGATGGGAGACCTATACGGAACGAGTCGCGTGCTACCTGCGGGCGAACCTGATCGACGATGACGACCGAAAGAGAGACGTCCTGCTGAGCGTCTGTGGAGAAGAAACTTTCGAGATCGCACGCGGTCTCTCCGCTCCGGCGAAGCTGACCGAGAGGACCTACGGAGAGGTCGTGAGGCTCCTCACGGGCCACTTTTCGCCCCAACCGTCCATCGTCGCCCGCCGGTTCCTCTTCCACAAGAGGGACCAGAAGGCGGGGGAGACAGCGGCGGTCTACCTGGCGGCCCTTCGGCAGATCGCCGGAAATTGCAGTTTCGACAAGAGGGACGAAGCCCTGAGGGACCGATTTGTCTGGGGCCTCCGGGACGAGCGATTACAGCAGAAGCTCTTCGCAAAAGAGGAGCTCACCCTACAACAAGCCTTCAACGAGGCGACGGCGTTCGAAAGGGCCACCAAGGCGTACGGCCAGCCACGTGGGGAGGCAGTCCACCAGGGAGAAACTGAACCGGAGGACCGAGCAGAGGAAGAAGCGTTCCAGCTCCGGCGGCCTCAAAGAGCGGACACACGGGCCCCCGCGAGACAACGAGCGACGGAGAGGGCCACCGCCACCACCGGTTCCCGGTGCGCCAGCTGCGGCGACCCCCACGAGCGGAGGGACTGCCCGTACCGAAACCTGGACTGCCGCAGCTGCGGAAAGACAGGCCACATCGCCCGGGCTTGCCGGGCCAAGAACAGCCGCCGCCAACCGTCAGCGCATCATGACTCCATGGACACACACACGACGGCATCCACCAGTCTGCAGGTATTGAGCTTGCCCCTCTCGGCCCCCGACAAGGTCAAAATGTCAGTCCTAATCGAGGGCGCCCCCTGCATCATGGAAGTAGACTCGGGGTCCTCCATCTCTATCATTTCGGAGGAAACCCTCAAGAGACTATGTCCCAGCCGCCGCCTCCAAACGAGGCCAGTGGACTTCGTACTGAGGGACTTTCAGAAGAACCCAGTACACATCGTGGGGTGGGCCCGGGTGCATGTAGAAAGAGGGGGTTTTAAGGGGCCCCTAGACATCCTCGTGGTCAAGCGCCAACTGACCACACTCCTCGGGTTGGCTTGGTTCAAACCACTGGGGATCCAGCTGGTGGGGGTGGACCACGTGCAGACCAGCCATTTCGACGGGGTCTGCCGGGAGTTCCCAGAGGTTTTCGACGGGTCCCTGGGGAGCTACAAGGGCCCGCCCATCACCCTACCGATCGACCCTATGGTCAGGCCCATAAGGCTCAAAGCGAGGCGCGTTCCGTTCGCCCTCAAACAAAAAATAGAGGCAGAGCTGGACCGCCTCACAGCCCAGGGCGTCCTAGAACCGGTAACGTATGCAGAATGGGAGACCCCCATAGTAACGCCGGTCAAGCCCAACGGGGAAGTAAGGATCTGCGCTGACTACAAGTGCACGATAAATAAGGCACTGCAAGACAACCCCTATCCAGTCCCGGTAGTCAGCCATGTCCTGGCAGCACTAGCCGGGGCGAGGGTTTTTGGGAAGCTGGACTTAGCACAAGCATACCAGCAACTGCCGGTCGACGCTAAGACAGCGGAGGCACAGACGATAGCGACCCACAGGGGTGTGTTCAGGGTTAAACGGCTGCAGTTCGGGGTTAGCGTAGCTCCGGGGATATTCCAGAGCATAATGGACTCTCTTCTCAAAGGGATTCCCGGAGTTCAACCCTTCTTTGATGACGTTTTAATCGCCGCCCCCACCGATGGAGAGTTCGGCTGCTGCCTGCGAGAGGTCCTCAGACGGTTCCAAGCGGCGGGGCTGAAAGTCAAAAAGGAGAAATGTTTGTTGGGAGTTCCGCGGGTGGAGTTCCTGGGGTTCGCCGTGGACGCGGCTGGAATTCACCCAACGGCAGACAAGACCAGGGCCATAGTTCAAGCCCCTGCCCCCAAATGCAAAGCAGAACTACAGAGTTTTTTAGGTTTATTGAACTTTTACCACGCATTCTTGCCCCACAAGGCCGCCGTGGCGGAGCCGTTACACCGTTTGCTAGATAAACAAGCCCCGTGGGTCTGGGGTAAACACCAAGCAGCGGCGTTCCAGGCGGTGAAAGACCTCCTGGTCTCTAACGCGGTACTTCATCACTACGATGAAAACTTACCCCTGATCCTGGCTTGCGACGCCTCTCCCTACGGAGTGGGAGCGGTCTTAGGGCACCAACTCCCGGGCGGGGGAGAGGTGCCAATCGCTTACTACTCCCGGACTCTGTCTCCGGCAGAGAGGAACTACGCCCAGATCGATAAGGAGGCCCTGGCGATCGTGGCGGGGGTGCATAAGTTCAACGACTACCTCTACGGTAGGCGCTTCACCATCGCTACTGACCACAAGCCGCTCCTCGGCCTCCTAGCCCCCGATCGTCAGACCCCCCAAATTCTGTCTCAAAGGGTTTTAAGGTGGAACCTGTTCCTGAATTCTTACACATACACGCTGATACACCGCCCCGGTAAAGCAATGGGACACGCAGATGCCCTCAGCCGCCTGCCGCTACCCGCAACAGACCCAGATCCCGCCCCGGCACACGGGGTAATGCTCATAGAGTCTCTCCCCGAGCGACCACTGCACGCGGACGAAGTGGCTCGGGCAACAGGCAGAGACCGCATCCTCGCGCGGGTCAGGGACTGGGTGGGGAGGGGGTGGCCAACAGGCAAGGTGGAAGTAGCATTCAGGCCGTTTGCGTCCAGGAAGGACGAGCTATCGACACACAAGGGGTGCATACTATGGGGTAGCAGGGTGGTGGTGCCCCCCCCCTTGCGCAGACAGGTATTGGAGGACCTCCACGAGACCCACCCGGGCATCGTGAGAATGAAAGCCCTGGCCCGGAGTTACGTGTGGTGGCCAGGCATGGATGAGGAAATAGAGGGGTGGGTAAGAAGGTGCCAACCCTGCCAGGAGTCCAGGCCCAATCCGCCGTCCGCCCCGGTCCACAGGTGGGAGTCGAACGGGCGGCCATGGTCCCGCCTCCATTTGGATTTCGCTGGGCCGCATCAGGGCCAGATCTTCTTTATAGTAGTAGACGCATATACCAAATGGTTGGAGGTGATTCCGGTGGCCTCAACCTCCACCGCAGCAGCAGTCCGGGCACTCAGAAGGGTCCTCTGCACACACGGGATCCCAGACACCCTGGTGACGGACAACGGCACTGCATTCACCTCCCGGGAATTCCGGGAGTTCACCGAGAGGTACCTTATAAGGCACATAAGGTCTGCCCCCTTCCATCCAGCCACCAACGGCCAGGCGGAGCGGATGGTGCGGACCACCAAGGAGGCACTCGGACGCATCGTACAAGGGGATTGGGACCACCGCCTCGCAGCATTCCTGTTTCACAACAGGATCACCCCAAACCCTCTAACAGGTTTCAGCCCCGCAGAACTGCTCATGGGGAGGAAACTGACCACCCGTCTGGATAGGCTACACCCGGACCGGGCGCCAGAGGTCCGGGGGTCCCCCGAGGTCCGGGAAGCAGTGAGGGGGTTCTTCCCGGGCGACCCGGTATACGCAAGAAACTTCGCAGGCGGCCCCGAGTGGGTAGCGGGGAGGGTCCTGAGGGTGACAGGCTCACGGTCATACGAAGTAACCTCCGCAGGGGGCCAGGTGCTGCGGCGACACATAGACCAGCTGCGCCGCCGCACCCTACCCGAGGAGGCAGAGGGGGCAGAGAGCGGGGAACCGCCAGCAACGGAACCTCCGGAAAGGGCCCCGCCAATACAGGAGCTACCCACGTATGACGCACCAAGCGCCGCGAGACCAGAACCGGAGCCAGTACCAGACCCGGACCGTCCACAACCAGAGACGGCGCCACCTACAACGGGATCGGGCGCCGCACCGACAGCAACCCCGAGGAGATCAACACGAGAACGGAAGGCACCAGCGTACCTACAGGACTATGTGGTTTAAACTAGGAGGGGAGGAGTGTAGAGTATTGGACTCTGCGCCCGCGCCGCGCGACCCGAGCCGGCCTCGGGTCGCCTCGCGCAGCGCGGGAAAAGCCACCGCCAATCCAGACCAAGGGCGGGAAGTTTAACTGGCCAGGATTGGGCTGGCCAGTAGGGGGAATGTCCGGGATGCATGTATATATATAGCGGACCCGGCCGCGTGCGGCAGTTCTGTAATGTACCAGCAAATAAAGAAGAAGCTTCCACCACGGCTCGTCTCCCAGTACATTACAGTAGGCTTTGGCCTAGCCTCCCTCCATCCCCTCCTCCCTTCCAGAGTTAAACCAGCTCCTCTAGGGGGAAAGCCTCCTAGAGGGGCAGGAAGTTCTTTAGCCTTCCCCTCATTCCCTCCTCCCTTCTGGAGTTAAACCAGCAACTCTAGGGGGGAAAGCCTCCTAGAGGGGCAGGAAGTTCTTTTGTTCTTTTATTTGAGTTAGGTGGGAAAAGGCCAGTTCTCAGCTGGCGCTCAAAGGAAGAGGTGGCCAGTGTGTGGGCTCCTGACTATGGGAGAGGCCTACTCAAGAGGAGGAGGACCCCAGGCAGTCAGACCGAGTAAGTAATTCACAAGGTAGACCAAGTTTACACCAGGGACGAGAGGATGCGTTTAAATCCACCTTTTATCTGCCCTCCTTGTTGCTGATCAGGTGCTGTGCTAAACTTTTACATGTAACTGTTTTTTTTTTTGTTCTCTTCTTATTAAACATTTTTTCTGTTTTGAATGCTGGCAGTCAAACTCTGTACCACATAGATCCCGACCGCTTAGACCACACTGCTTTATAAAGGGGGCCCCGGGGAAGGGGGAAGGCATGCAGTTGGATAAGGTGCCAGTCCTCCAGGGGTTCCCTGAAGAAGTGCTGTGGTCTCTGTGAAACCCAAGTGCAGGGTGGCAGAGGATCTTGAGGCCTGGCCTCATAGCTGGAGAGGGGAATTGGGAGTCCTGTTCTTCTCAATCTGAACCCCTAGACTGAGCAGGTGGTGGCAGCGAGCCCAAGTGGCCGGGGGAAAAATAGCTCCCTCCAGGAGTTGGCGACTCAAGAGGGAGTTGACGGGACCGAGTCTGAAGGCAGAATCGGGCCGGTTCCGTCACACGCCCCCTTGCCCAGATTGCCTGGAGGTATGGGTTGGATTGTCACCAATATGCTGATGACACCCAGCTCTATCTACTGATGGACGGCCGGCCTGGCTGTGTCCCAGAAAATCTAGATCTGGCACTGCAGGCTGTGGTGCGGTGGTTCAGATTGAGTAGGTTGAAGCTGAATCCAGCGAAGACAGAGGTCCTTTGCCTGAGTCGGGGCGGTCTGGGAAGGGAAATCCCCCTACCAGCATTTGATGTGCGCCACTGAAAATGGCGCACAAGGTCAAGAGGCTTGGGGGTACTGCTGAGCCTGCCCTGACAATGGAGGCCCAGATAGCAGCCACTGCTAAATCTGCTTTTTTTCATCTTAGGCGGGTGAGGCAGTTGGTCCCCTTCCTGGAGCGCAACAACCTGTCAATAGTGATCCATGCAACAGTCACCGCAAGGTTGGGACTACTGTAGTGCCCTCTACGTGGGGGCTGCCCCTGTGCCGAACCTGGAAACTACAGCTAGTGCAGAACACAGCGGCCAGGCTGCTATTGGGGCTCCCTAGGTGGGAGCACATACAGCCGGGGCTGCGGGAACTGCACTGGCTGCCAATGGTGTACCGGATTCGTAGCCTCCCTGAGCCTGCCTAGGCGGGGAGGGCGGGGGTATAAATAAAAGTTATTATTATTATTATTATTATTATTATTATTACATGATGCTGGTTATTACCTTTTTAAGGCCCTATATGGTCCGAGGACCTGCCTACCTTAGGGACTGTCTCTCCCTATATATACCCCAGAGGGTACTCGATCTCAAAACCTTGTTGGTAATCCTTGGGCCAAAGGAGGCCAAACTGAAAGTCACCAGAGAAAGGGCCTTTTCGATCACTGCCCCCCACTGGTGGAACCAACTGCCAGAGGAAGTGCAGGCCTTGTGGGACCTTGGCCAGTTCCGCAGGGCCTGCAAAACCATCCTCTTTCAGCTGGCCTTTAATTAACATGGAGCCACATCGTAGATGGAAGGCCGTCGCCACTGAAGAATTGAATAAGACATAGCACATAAGAACATAAGAGAAGCCATGTTGGATCAGGCCAACGGCCCATCAAGTCCAACACTCTGTGTCACACAGTGGCAAAAAATGTTATATACACACATACACTGTGGCTAATAGCCACTGATGGACCTGTGCTCCATATTTTTATCTAAACCCCTCTTGAAGGTGGCTATACTTGTGGCCACCACCACCTCCTGTGGCAGTGAATTCCACATGTTAATCACCCTTTGGGTGAAGAAGTACTTCCTTTTATCCGTCTTAACCTGTCTGCTCAACAATTTCATTGAATGCCCATGAGTTCTTGTATTGTGAGAAAGGGAGAAAAGTACTTCTTTCTGTACTTTCTCCATTCCATGCATTATCTTGTAAACCTCTATCATGTCACCCCGCAGTCGACGTTTCTCCAAGCTAAAGAGTCCCAAGCGTTTCAACCTTTCTTCATAGGGAAAGTGCTCCAGCCCTTTAATCATTCTAGTTGCCCTTCTCTGCACCTTCTCTAAAGCTATAATATCCTTTTTGAGGTGCGGCGACCAGAACTGCACACAGTACTCCAAATGAGACCGCACCATCGATTTATACAGGGGCATTATGATACTGGCTGATTTGTTTTCAATTCCCTTCCTAATAATTCCCAGCATGGCATTGGCCTTTTTTATTGCAAACGCACCTAGATCCTAGCACCAAATGAAATGAAATGCTGATTTTAATTAATGAATCTACAATTTTTATAGAATGTACTATTTTTATAATATGTGTTCTTTTAACTATTGTGATGTTTTTATGTTGTGAGCCTGCTTCGGCGGGGGAGGGCGGGATATAAATCAAATCAAAATTAAATTAATGAAATTAAATTAGAAGGCCATTTGGTCTGGATAGCCATAATAGGTAATAAAAGTTGCCTGTTAATTGGCGTCGTTGCAAGTCTAGGTAAATTACGAAAAGGACATGTATTTCCTTGCCCACCTAATTTTGCTTTTCAACATCATTCTATACATTATAAACATCATTCTAGATTGCCATTATAAAAAAAAGAATACATAAAATGAAAATGGGTTAAGTGTATGTAATGAGAGAAACAGCCAATGTCCTTTATTTGAATATGTCAATACAAAACATTATCCTGATACACTATTATTAAAGAGAAATACATTGGAATACTGTGGATGTATAGCTATACTCACTGAGAGTGGGTTTAGCATATGTAATGAGATAAAAAAACCCCCCAATATCCCTGTTCAGTCCTGGGGAGGTGTTTGTTCCAAGTTTCATAATAATTTGGAATTTAGCAATTTCTCTCTCCATTCAGTTCTTGAAGTTCCTTTTCAGTAAAACAGCTGCTTTGAGGTCACCCATTGAATGCTCTGGAAGGTTAAAGTGTTCTCCCACAGGTTTCTCAGTTCTGTAATTCCTGATGTCAGATTTATGTCCATTTATCCTTTGGCGGAGGGTTGGTCCTGTTTGCCCTATGTATGAAGGGCATTGTTGGCATTTAATGGCATATATAATGTTGGAAGATGAACAAGTGAATGAGCCTGAGATGGTGTAGTTAATGTTGTTAGGCCAGTGATTGTGTTGTCTGGGTGTATGTGGCAGCCAAGTTGGCACTTGGGTTTATTGCAAGCTCTGGTGCCAAAGTCCATGTTCAGATGAGATGCTGTATTATTGTGGGTGAGGAGGTTGTTTGAGACTGGGGGGCTGTCTGTGTGCAACAAAAGGTTTACCCCCCCCCCCAACCTAGTACTTTTGAAAGAGAGCTGTCACTGTCCAATAAAGGTTGTAAGTTGTTATGATACGCTGAACTGTTTTCAGGTTGAGAGTTGTGTGTGACCACTAGTGGTGTTCTGTTATTATCTCTTTCGGGTCTGTCTATGAACAAATGAAGCTGCCTTATATTGAATCAGACCCTTGGTCCATCAAAGTCAGTATTGTCTTCTCAGACTGGCAGCAGCTCTCCAGGGTCCTCAAGCTGAGGTTTTTCACACCTATTTGCCTGGACCCTTTTTTGGAGATGCCGGGGATTGAACCTGGGACCTCCTGCTTCCCAAGCAGATGCTCTACCACTGAGCCACCGTCCCTCCCCTTGAACAGCTGAGGTCTTTCACGCCTATTTGCCTGGACCCTTTTTTAGTTGGAGATGCCGGGGATTGAACCTGGGACCTTCTGCTTCCCAAGCAGATGCTCTACCACTGAGCCACCGTCCCTCCAAGTAGCAGGTTTTCTCTGGGTATCATTCTGGCTTTGTTAATCTGTGTCCTGACTTCATCAGGTGGGTACTTTAGCTCCAAAAGGTTTGTTGTAGATCCCTCAGGTGTGAATCTCTGTCCGTAGGATCAGAGCAAATGCGGCTGTAGCATAATGCCTGGCTGTATACAATGGATTGTTCGATATGTTTCATAGTAGCTGGAGGCCTGCAGGTATATTTGTCGGTCAGTAGATTTCCAGTATAAGTTGGTGTCAGTGCGTCCATTGTTTATTTTTACAGTGGTGTCCAGAAAATGTATTTCTGCATAGACTGGTTCGTTGTCAGGTTGATGGTAGGGTGAAAAGTCATTGAATGCTTGGTGAAATGTGTCCAGGGGCTTCTTTACCATGTGTCCAGACCATTCCTTGTTGGTTTTCTGGAGGTATGCAGTGAAGCACGGTTGAGGAGAAGAGACAGACATATGGGAAAGAGCCAAATGTATGGAATTGATTTTATTGTAAGTTCTGGATTTTTTTTTTTAATACTCTGTGTGGTTTTTAACTGTTGTTAGTTGTCCTGAGCCTGTTAGGGGAGGGTGGGATATAAATTTGATTAAATAACTAAATAAATATTTTAAAAGGTAAAGGTAGTCCCCCGTGCAAGCACCAGACTCTGGGGCGACATCACATCACAACGTTTTCATGGCACTTTTTAATGGGGTGGTTTGCCGTTGCCTTCCCCAGTCATCCACACTTTCCCCCCAGCAAGCTGGGTACTCATTTTACCGACCTCAGAAGGATGGAAGGTTGTGTCAACCTTGAGCTGGCTACCTGAACCCAGCTTCCATCGGAATTGAACTCAGGTCTCGAGCAGAGCTTCAACTGCAGTACCGCAGCTTTACCACTCTGCGCCACGGGACTGCCTTTAAATAGATAGATAGATAGATAGATAGATAGATAGATAGATAGATAGATAGATAGATAGATAGATAGATAGACAGACAGACAGACAGACAGACAGACAGACAGACAGACAGACAGACAGACAGACAGACAGACAGACAGACCAGACAGGCAGGCAGGCAGGCAGGCAGGCAGGCAGGCAGGCAGGCAGGCAGGCAGATAGATAGATAGATAGATAGATAGATAGATAGATAGATAGATAGATAGATAGATAGATAGATAGATAGATAGATAGATAGATAGATAGATAGATAGATAGATAGATAGATAGATAGATAGGTAGGTAGGTAGGTAGGTAGGTAGGTAGATAGATAGAGAGAAAGAGAGAGAGATAGGTAGGTAGATAGATAGATAGATAGATAGATAGATAGATAGATAGATAGATAGATAGATAGATAGATAGATAGATAGATAGATAGATAGAGAGAAAGAGAGAAAGAGAGAGAGATAGGTAGGTAGATAGATAGATAGATAGATAGATAGATAGATAGATAGATAGATAGATAGATAGATAGATAGATAGATAGATAGATAGATAGATAGATAGATAGAAAGAGAGAGATAGGTAGGTAGGTAGGTAGATAGATAGATAGATAGATAGATAGATAGATAGATAGATAGATAGATAGATAGATAGATAGATAGATAGATAGATAGATAGATAGAGAGAGAGAGAGAGAGAAAGAGAGAGAGATAGGTAGGTAGGTAGGTAGATAGATAGATAGATAGATAGATAGATAGATAGATAGATAGATAGATAGATAGATAGATAGATAGATAGATAGATAGATAGATAGATAGATAGATAGAGAGAAAGAGAGAAAGAGAGAGAGATAGGTAGGTAGGTAGATAGATAGATAGATAGATAGATAGATAGATAGATAGATAGATAGATAGATAGATAGATAGATAGATAGATAGATAGATAGATAGATAGAAAGAGAGAGATAGGTAGGTAGGTAGATAGATAGATAGATAGATAGATAGATAGATAGATAGATAGATAGATAGATAGATAGATAGATAGATAGATAGATAGATAGATAGATAGAGAGAAAGAGAGAGAGATAGGTAGGTAGGTAGGTAGATAGATAGATAGATAGATAGATAGATAGATAGATAGATAGATAGATAGATAGATAGATAGATAGATAGATAGATAGATAGATAGATAGATAGATAGATAGATAGATAGATAGATAGATCTCCAGCTCCACCGCTTTCTTCGCTGCTTTCTTCCGTCAAGCTTTTCCAAAAGCCACAATCGATCCACTGCCTGACTCTCCCATCTTTCCCCCTCCCCGCTTCTCCTTTGTGTGTGTGTGTGTGTGTTTGCGCTAATGTTTTGAACATCGCCGTCGCGTAGCCGATGATTATTTGCAAGACAGAGCGACTTAACGCCGATTTGCAAGCTGTTCCCATTTGTTAAATGTCAGGGAAACACATGCAAGTCGGTGGCTTTGGCACTTGGCTGCCAGCTGGCGCTTTGGAAAGGAGGGAACCGATGGCACTCCATCAAACAGCAGGCTTTCGGGAGCAGAGGGAGAGACCTGTTCCAGAACCGCACTTCAGATGCTCTTTCAACAGCAGAAGCAAAACAACCAGCATCTCCCCCACACACAGACATACTCCTTCTCCCTCCCTTTATATTCAATTGAGGCACAGTTCCTTCCTTTTTAAAAATGGCAGAACAGGGATGTCAAACCTGCAGGGAGCCGAATCAGGCCCCTGAAGGGCTCCTATCAGGCCCTCGAGCAACTGGCTCTTGTCCGCTTCCTTCTCCCTCTCTCTTGCTTCCTTCTGCATCTCAGCTTGCTTTGCAAGGCTTGCTCGATCGCACAGGAGCTGCAGAGCAAACCCTCGATTTCCTCCATCGGCTGAGACTCCTCCCTTGGGAAGGAAGAGCTTGTTTTTTTTTTCCAGGCTCCCTCAATCACACAGCAAAGCTACTGAGCCAAGGCTGTCTTCCTTCTATTGACTGAGGCTCCTCCCTTTCCTGGTCCCCTGAGGAGGGAGGGAAAGAGTCAGAGCTTCCTTTGCTCTGTTGCCTGGAGCCCATGGGAGAAATACAAAGAAAGCGCTTTAAGACCAACGAGTGCTAATGTTCTAAGCATGTTTTGTTTTAAGGCTTTTTTTTTTAAAACTTGAGTCATGTTTGTCTGTGCCCTTTAAAAAAGTTTATATCTCTGCTACCTAATCTTAAATAAGTACACACATGGCCCCGCCCGACACAGCCCGGCCCGGCCCAACAAAGTCTCATTTATGTCAGATCCGGCCCTCATAACAAATGAGTTTGACACCCCTGGCACAGAACCACAGAGTTGGAAGGGGCCGTACAGGCCTTCTAGTTCAACCCCCTGCTCCATGCAGGATCAGCCTCGGGCGTCAAACTCATCTGTTATGAGAAGAAGAAGAAGAAGAAGAAGAAGAAGAAGAAGAAGAAGAAGAAGAAGAAGAAGAAGAAGAAGAAGATGATGATGATATTGGATTTATATCCCGCCCTCCACTCCGAAGAGTCTCAGAGCGGCTCACAATCTCCTTTCCCTTCCTCCCCCACAACAGACACCCTGTGAGGTAGATGAAGATATTGGATTTATATCCCGCCCTCCACTCCAAAGAGTCTCAGAGGGGCTCACAATCTCCTTTCCCTTCCTCCCCCACAACAGACACCTTGTGAGGTAGATGAAGATATTGGATTTATATCCCACCCTCCACTCCGAAGAGTCTCAGAGCGGCTCACAATCTCCTTTCCTTTCCTCCCCCACAACAGACACCCTGTGAGGTAGATGAAGATATTGGATTTATATCCCGCCCTCCACTCCGAAGAGTCTCAGAGGGGCTCACAATCTACTTTCCCTTCCTCCCCCACAACAGACACCTTGTGAGGTAGATGAAGATATTGGATTTATATCCCACCCTCCACTCCTAAGAGTCTTAGAGGGGCTCACAATCTCCTTTCTCTTCCTCCCCCACAACAGACACCCTGTGAGGTAGAAGAAGATATTGGATTTATATCCCGCCCTCCACTCCGAAGAGTCTCAGAGCGGCTCACAATCTCCTTTACCTTCCTCCCCCACAACAGACACTCTGTGAGGTTGAAGAAGATACTGGATTTATATCCTGCCCTCCACTCCGAAGAGTCTCAGAGCAGCTCACAATCTCCTTTTCCTTCCTCCCCCACAACAGACACCCTGTGAGGTGCATGGGGTTGGAGAGGGCTCTCACAGCAGCTGCCCTTTCAAGGACAACCTCTGCCAGAGCTATGACTGACCCAAGGCCCTGCTAGCAGGTGCAAGTGGAGGAGTGGGGAATCAAACCTGGTTCTCCCAGATAAGAGTCCGCACGCTTCACCACTACACCAAACTGGCTCAGGGACGGATCTGACATGATTAAAGGGTAAATTTGACCTAATAATTCAGAAATTTGGAACACTTTCCCTATGAAGAAAGGTTAAAACGCTTGGGGCTCTTTAGCTTGGAGAAACGTCGACTGCGGGGTGACATGATAGAGGTTTACAAGATCATGCATGGGATGGAGAAAGTAGAGAAAGAAGAACTTTTCTCCCTTTCTCACAATACAAGAACTCATGGGCATTCAATGAAATTGCTGAGCAGTCGGGTTAGAACAGATAAAAGGAAGTCTTTCTTCACCCAAAGGGTGATTAACACATGGAATTCACTGCCACAGGAGGTGGAGGCGGCTACAAGCATGGACAGCTTCAAGAGGGGATTGGATAAGCATCTGGAGCAGAGGTCCGTGAGTGGCTATTAGCCACAGCTTATTGTTGGAACTCTCTGTCCGGGGCAAGTGATGCTCTGTATTCTTTTGCTTGCGGGGTGGGGGGGGGGAGGCACAGTGGAAGGGCGTCTAGCCCCACTGGTGGACCTCTTAATGGTTTTTTTGGCTGGTATGTGATACAGTGTTGGACTGGAGGGGGCATTGGTCTGATCCAACATGGCTTCTCTTATGTTCTTATGTGACACAGAGCGTTGGACTGAATGGGCCATTGGCCTGATCCAACATGGCTTCTCTTACGTTCTTATGTGACACAGAGTGTTGGAGTGGAGGGGCCATTGGTCTGATCCAACATGGCTTTTCTTATGTTCTTATCTGACACAGAGTGTTGGACTGGAGGGGCCATTGGCCTGATCCAACATGGCTTCTCTTATGTTCTTATCTGACACAGAGTGTTGGAGTGGAGGGGCCATTGGTCTGATCCAACATGGCTTCTCTTATGTTCTTATAAATGAGACCTTGCAGGGCCGGGCCGTGTGTGTCATAAAATGTAATGCAGAGATATAAACTTTATAGAGGACACAGACAAACACAAAGATTTTTTTTTAAAAAACTTAAAATATAACATGCTTAAAGCATTAGCACTAGCTAATGGCGCTTTCTTTGTAACTCTCCCACGCAATCCAGGGAACTGGGGAAAGGATGCTCTGGCTTTTTCCTTCCTTCCCCAGGGTATAAGAAGTGGTAGGAGCCTCAGCCAATAGAAGGAAGAGAGGCTTGGCTCAGTCACTCTGCTGTGTGACTGAAGAGCCTGGCAAAGCAAGCTCTTCCTCCCCCCCACTCCTTCCCCAAGGGAGGAACCACAGCCAATGAAGGAAATAGAGGCTTTGCTCTGTAGCTCCTGTGCGATTGTGCAAGCCTGGCAAAGCAAGCTGTGATGCAGAAGGGAGCAAAAGAGAGGGACAAGGAAGAAGACGATAGCCCGTTGCTCAGGGGCCTGATAGGAGCCCTCTGGGGGACAAATTTGGCCCCTGGGTCACATGTTTGACACCCCTGGCGTAGAGCATCTCTGATAAGTTTCCATCCATTGCTGGGCTTCTCATTGTTAAAAAAAGAAAAGAAAAGAAATCCTAATATCTAGCCCAGAGGTGTTGAACATGCAGCAATATTAGGCGGGGGGAATGGAGTGGGTCATTTTGTATATTATTAGAACAGGGGGGAAATGCAGGGGTCATTTCATAGAAAAAGAGGTGCTGGAGCTCATTAGCACAATTTATTTGTGTGACTCATTTGCATATGCCACACACTCCAGGGGCCAAATTTGTCCCCCAAAGGGCTCCTATCAGGCCCCTGAGCAACGGGATGGCGTCTGCTTCCTTGTCCCTCTCTTTTGCTCCCTTCTGCATCACAGCTTCCTTTAAATGCTTCTTGAATTATAATTGTCATAATAAAACCTTAGTCCCCCTCATACTTTCTCAATTCCTTTCTCCTCTGTGGCCACAGTGGCATGAGGAAGATTTCCATCTGACATGTTTTGGTGATTTTCCCATTCTGTGTGGGGGAAAAATATTAGAAAGCTTGTCAAATCTTAGAGTTCAGCAAAATTCTCTCAGCGGGGTTGAACAATGGAGCCCAGAAGCAAGAATTTGGGGTGGGGTAGGCAGTAAGAAAGAAGGAAAGGAAAGGTCCCCTGTGCAAGCACCAGTCGTTTCCGACTCTGGGGTGTCGTTGCTTTCACAACGTTTTCACGGCAGACTTTTGACGGGCTGGTTTGCCATTGCCTTCCCTGGTCATCTACACTTTCCCCCCCAGCAAGCTGGGGACTCATCTTACCGACCTTGGAAGGATGGAAGGCTGAGTCAACCTCGAGCCGGCTACCTGAAAACCCAGCTTCCAACAGGGATTGAACTCAGGTCATGAGCAGAGCTTAGAATTTAGAGGTTCCGGAGCTCCGCTCCTGTGAGCTCCGTCCCAAAATGAAGCCTGATGCTAAGGAAAGTCATCAGTGTGGGAGTGACTTTATGCCATTCCTTAGAATGGAACAAGGTTTGATGATATCCAGAGCGAGGCAGGAGAAAAGAGGGAGGGAAGCCTTGTTTCCGACATTAGATTTTCTCATACTGCACGTCTGACAGAAAGCCCTGTCTCTTTGGCTCCATTCCAAGAGATGGAAGTTCGGCTGATAATGAGGCCTTTTGCCGTGTCCCTCATTCTCCAGCAACGGCATTAACAGCTACGGAACATCTCCTCTGGAATTTAAAAATAAGCCCCCCGCCTTCCACCTTTCCCCATGCTTGAAAAAGGAATTTGTACGTTGTCAAGTGGACTTTATTATTATTTCTTCCCCTCCTCTGGTCTCACACCTCTTTGCCATAATAAGAATTTTCCCCCTCAAGTTTCACTCATCTTCCCGAACAGTGGCAGGAGAAAAGGGATTAGGGCTGTATTTGTCTCTTTTTTTCCCCCCCTGTATAAGCCGATACTCTTTCAGCCGCTCGGCTATCAGTTCTGGCTGCCAAAATAGCATTTTAATACTTTGCCTTGAGGGTCAAGTACTTTATTTTAAGTTAACTTCCCTGCCTCAGCCGATCTCTCTCTCTCTCCACCCCCCCCCCCCCAACCCTCCATCCTATTTACCTCACAAGCTTTAGACTTCACAGTGCCGGTTGTTATTTTCTGTGTAAAAAAAAAACACCACACAAATCTCAATTAGCCTTGATTTCCCGCAAAAGGAAGAAGCTGTTTTGGAGTGACCATCGATTGACGAGAATCTTGCAGTCGGCTTGGATTCAAGCCATTCTCTGCATGACAAGGGGGGGGGGGTAGAACTCTAGAATTGAACTCCTTTGCATTGCAGGTGACAGTGATGGAGAGGGAAACAGAACCACGGAGCTGGAAGGGGCCATTGAGACCATCTAGTCCAACCCCCTGCTCAGCGCAGGATCAGGATAATTTTGTTATGAGGGCCAAATCTGACATAAATTAGACCGGACCGGGCCATGTCAGGCTGGGCCATTTAAGATTAGATAGCTGAGATATAAACTTTGTAAAAGACACAGGTAAACACAACTAAATGTTTGTTTTTGTTTTTAAAAACTCAACACATGCTTAAAACTTTCGCACTCGTCGGTTTTAAAGGCGCTTTTTTTTTTTTTAAATTTCTCCCATGGAATCCAAGGAACTGGGCAAAATAAGCTTTGGCTCTTTCCTTCCTTCCCCAGGGGACCAGGAGGGAGAGGAGCCTCAGCCAATAGAAGGAAGAAAGGCTTAATGGAGTAGCTCTGCAATTGAGAGAGCCCGGCAAAGCAAGCTCTGCCTCCCACGCACCCCGCTTCCTCCCCAATGTAGGAGCCTCAGCCAATGGAGAAAACGGAGGTTTCGCTCTGTAGCTCCTGTGCGATTAAGCAAGCCTTGCAAAGCGAGCTGTAATATAGAAGGAAGCGAGAGAGGGGGAGAAGGAAGCAGATGACAGCCAGTCACTCAGGGGCCTGATAGGAGTGCTCCGGGAGCCTGATTTGGCCCTCGGGCCACATCTTTGACATCCTTGGCCTCGAGCATCCCTGACAAGTGTTCGTCCAGCGGCTGCCTGAAGAGAGGGGGAGCTCACCACCTCCCCAGGTAGCTGATTCCACTGCTAAACTTCTCTCACTGGAAAAAACAAACAAACCATACCCTAATGCCCAGCTGGTACCTCCCCGCCCTTAATTTAAACCCATCATTGTGAGTCCTATCCTCTGTTGTCAACAGTAACAGCTCCCTCCCCTCCTCTAAGTGACAACCCTTCAGTTTTGGGCACCACATTTTAAGAAGGATACGGATAAGCTAGAACAGGTCCCGAGGAGGGCAACAAAGATGGTGTGGGGTCCGGAGACCAAGTCCTACAAGGAAAGGTTGGAGGTGCTGGGTATGTTTAGCCTGAAAAGGAGGTGATACTTGAAGGGCTGTGATTCAGAGGATGGTGTGGGATTGTTTTCCGTTGCTTCAGAAGGTAGAAGAACCAATGGGTTGAAATTAAATCAGAAGAGTTTCCGGCTCAACCTTAGGAAGAACTTTCTGACAGTTAGAGGGGTTCCTCAGTGGAACAGGCTTCCTCTGGAGGTGGTGGGCTCTCCTACCTTGGAGGTTTTTCAACAGAGGCTAGATGGCCATCTGACAGCGATGAGGATCCTGTGAATTTAGGGGGAGGTATTTGTGAATTTCCAGCATTGTGCAGGGGGTTGGACCAGATGACCCTGGGGGATCCCTTCCGACTCTATGATTCAGAGCCAGTTTGGTGTAGGGGTTAAGTGTGTGGACTCTTATCTGGGAGAACAGGGTTTGATTCCCCACTCCTCCATTTGCAGCTGCTGGCATGGCCTTGGGTCAGCCATAGCTCTCGTAGGAGTTGTCCTTGAAAGGGTGGCTGCTTTGAGAGCTCTCTCAGCCCCACCAACCTCAAAGGGTGTCTGTTGTGTAGGAGGAAGCTCTTGGGGGATTGGCAACATCAAGGATGTGTGGACTGAAATGCAAAGGAGCTCCTGTTAGAATTCCACCGCTGCAAAAAGCTAGTAGGCACCAGAAACCACATTGGTGGATAGAAGGCCATCCACACTGAATCTCTAGAGTGAAAGGAACATAACACAAGGCTGCCCTGTGAGGTAGATGAAGATATTGGATTTATATCCCACCCTCCACTCCAAAGAGTCTCAGGGCGGCTCACAATCTCCTTTCCCTTCCTCCCCCACAACAGACACCCTGTGAGGTAGATGAAGATATTGGGTTTATATCCCGCCCTCCACTCCGAAGAGTCTCAGAGCGGCTCACAATCTCCTTTCCCTTCCTCCCCCACAGCAGACACCCTGTGAGGTAGATGAAGATATTGGATTTATATCCTGGCCTCCACTCCGAAGAGTCTCAGAGCGGCTCACAATCTCCTTTTCCTTCCTCCCCCACAACAGACACCCTGTGAGGTAGATGAAGATATTGGTTTATATCCCGCCCTCCACTCCGAGGAGTCTCAGAGCGGCTCACAATCTCCTTTTCCTTCCTCCCCCACAACAGACACCCTGTGAGGTAGATGAAGATATTGGATTTATATCCTGCCCTCCACTCCGAAGAGTCTCAGAGCGGCTCACAATCTCCTTTTCCTTCCTCCCCCACAACAGACACCCTGTGAGGTAGATGAAGATATTGGATTTATATCCTGCCCTCCACTCCGAAGAGTCTCAGAGCGGCTCACAATCTCCTTTCCCTCCCCCCCCCCCCCGCAACAACAGACACCCTGTGAGGTAGATGAAAATATTGGATTTATATCCCGCCCTCCACTCCGAAGAGTCTCAGAGCGGCTCACAATCTCCTTTACCTTCCTCCCCCACAACAGACACCCTGTGAGGTGGGTGGGGCTGGAGGGCTCTCACAGCAGCTGCCCTTTCAAGGACAACCTCTGCCAGAGCTATGGCTGACTCCAGGCCATTCCAGCAGCTGCAAGTGGAGGAGTGGAGAATCAAACCCGGTTTTCCCAGATAAGAGTCTGTGCCCTTAACCACTACACCAGACTGGCTCATAAAACACATACTGGCCGCATAATACACGTGAAAGAGCCACATGTGGCTCCTGAGCTGCAGCTTGGCCACCCCTGCAGTAGCTCGTGACCAAACATTGAAACTTTCAGACTCGGCACTCGGATGAGAAAGGACTGGGGATGAGAAAGGACTGTAACCTTGGGGCCCTTTCGCTTCCTCGTTTTCCAATTTGGCTGTAATCTGGTAGCCCCATCGGCAATGCAAATGGGGCCCGGAGAATCTCTTGGATGAATTATTGTGGCGAGAGAAGCATAACATAAAAAAAAGACCCAAAGTGCAGAAGAATAAACGGAGGAGAGGGAGAGAATCACGGGGAGGGAGAGAATCACTGGTAGGGTTGCCAGGTCCAACTCAAGAAATATCTGGGGACTTTTGGGGTGGAGCCAGGAGACTTTGGGGGTGGAGCTGGGAGCAAGGGTGTGACAAGCCCAATTGAACTCCATTATACTCTATGGACCCCTTAGGGCAGGGGTGAAGAACCTTTTTTATGCCAAGAGCCATTTAGAAATTTATAAGATCAATTGTCGGCCAGCAGGAACCCGTGAGCATAGGCCACACCCCATAACATGAGCATATTAGGCCACACCCCCTAATATTACCACATTAGGCCACACCCCATAATATGAGCATATTAGGCCATACCCCCTAATATCACCACATTAGACCACACCCCCAAATATTAGCATATTAAGACACACCCCATAATATGAGCATATTAGGCCACACCCCATAATATGAGCATATTAGGCCACACCTCATAATATGAGCATATTAGGCCACACCCCATAACATGAGCATATTAGGCCACACCCCCTAATATTACCACATTAGGCCACACCCCATACTATGAGCATATTAGGCCACACCCTCTAATATCAGCATTTTAGGCCACACCCCCTAATATGAGCATATTAGGCCACACCCCCTAATATTACCGTATTAGGCCACATCCCCTAATATTACCGTATTAGGCCACACCCCCTAATATTAGCATATTAAGACACACCCCATAATATGAGCATATTAGGCCACACCCCCTAATATTACCACACTAGGTCACACCCCCTAATATGAGCATATTAGGCCACACCCCATAACATGAGCATATTAGGCCGCACCCCATAATATGAGCATATTAGGCCACACCTCATAATATGAGCATATTAGGCCACACCCCATAACATGAGCATATTAGGCCACATCCCCTAATATTACCACATTAGGCCACACCCCATAATATGAGCATATTAGGCCACACCCTCTAATATCAGCATTTTAGGCCACACCCCCTAATATGAGCATATTAGGCCACACCCCCTAATATTACCACATTATGCCACACCCCCTAATATTACCGTATTAGGCCACATCCCCTAATATTAGCATATTAAGACACACCCCATAATATGAACGTATTAGGCCACACCCCCTAATATTACCACATTAGGCCACATCCCATAATATTAGCCTATTAGGGCACACCATCTGGGATAATCAAGTGCAAGTTGAACTAGTGGTATGTGGTGTAGCAAATGTTCGGGCTGGCCACCAGTCACCTCCTCAACATCCGGAAGGGAAAGGGCGCACACGAGGCAATTTAGCAGTGTGGAAGCACCAAGCCACCCCTAGCCATTTCCGGCTTTCCCCCCCTTCCCAGGACAGTCAGACCGCTTGTGCGCATGAGCGCTCCACCCATTTTTAAAAACTTATGAGGTGCCTCCTCGTGTGGAAGCACCCAGCAGCCTCACTGACGGGATGGGGCCACCTTGCCGGGGACCGTGTGGAGGTTCCGGGACCACTCTTTTTGAGCCATCCCACTTTCGTCCGCCTTTCGTCCATTTTCAGAGCGAGCAAAGTTGTGGAGGAACCAGACCCGGTAAGTGTGTGTGCGAGAAAGAGAGGGAGGGAGGGGGCAGGGGATTCCCCGGTTTGGAGGTCCTCCCCCCATTTTAGAAAGCGGGGCTGGGGGAGGAAAACGTCTACTGGGCACTCTATTATTCCCTATGGAGAACGATTTCCATAGGGAATAATGGAGAATTGATCCGTGGGTATCTGGGGCTGTGGGGGGGGGGGAACGTTCTTTGAGATAGAAGTACCAAATTTGCAGCATAGCACCTGATACCTTTCCTCAGAACACCCTCCAAGGTTCAAAAGGATTGGACCGGGGGGGGCAATTCTATGAGCCCCCAAAGAAGGTGCCCCTATCCTTCATGATTTCTAATGGAGGGAAGGCATTGAAAAGGTGTGCAGTCCCTTTCAATGTGATGGCCAGAACTCCCTTTGGAGTTCAATTGCACTTGTTCCAACCGTGCTGATGACTCCACCCCTAATGTCTCCCGGCCCCACCCCCAAAGACTCCTGGCTCCTCAGATATTTCCTGAATTGGATTTGGCAACCCTAGAAAACTGGCAGTCTGACCTTTATCGTCGACGGGTTCTGAAGCCTCCCAACTCGCCCTCTGCGGTCAGCATAAGATGCTTCCTGAGTCTTAATGGAGCTCTCAAAGCTCCTGGTTAACAACAGGACCTGTTTTACAAGCCCGTTGAACTGCACCACTTAAGTGCTATTATGTTGATGGATCCCGCTGACAGTAATTTAGCGAGAGACAAGTCGTCAGGCAAAAGCCTGAGCCACTGTTTTATTGAGGAAGGGTGAGGAGGAGGGGCAGTGGGGGGGATTTAATATCTCTGGAACTTCCTCTTGTGCTAACACAGCATCGGGCACCTGTCTCACCTCGCCATGGGTGTGTTCTTTCCGCTTGGAAAGATGTGACACATTGGCACAAAAATAACTGTTATTGGGGGGGGGGGGGTTGGGGGGGAGGCGGTTTGTCATCGCAAATGGAAGGAATGCAAGAATCCAAAGCAGGGCATTGACAGAGCTCCAGTATCAGCATCTTCAGAATACAGGCAGCTGAGCTCCTTGGGAAACAATGGTTTTTTTTTGGGGGGGAACAATACAATAAAGGTACATAAGAATATAAGAGAAGCCATGTTGGATCAAGCCAATGGCCCATCCAGTCCAACACTCTGTGTCACATAAGAACATAAGAGAAGCCATGTTGGATCAGGCCAACGGCCCATTCAGTCCAACACTCTGTGTCACATAAGAACATAAGAGAAGCCAGGTTGGATCAGGCCAACGGCCCATCCAGTCCAACACTCTGTGTCACATAAGAATATAAGAGAAGCCATGTTGGATCAGGCCAATGGCCCATCCAGTCCAACACTCTGTGTCACATAAGAGAAGCCATGTTGGAACAGGCCAATGGCCCATCCAGTTCAACACTCTGTGTCACATAAGAACATAAGAGAAGCCATGTTGGATCAGGCCAATGGCCCATCCAGTCCAACACTCTGTGTCACATAAGAACATAAGAGAAGCCATGTTGGATCAGGCCAACAGCCCATTCAGGCCAACACTCTGTGTCACATAAGAGAAGCCATGTTGGATCAGGCCAATGGCCCATCCAGTCCAACACTCTGTGTCACATAAGAACATAAGAGAAGCCATGTTGGATCAGGCCAACAGCCCATTCAGTCCAACACTCTGTGTCACATAAGAGAAGCCATGTTGGAACAGGCCAATGGCCCATCCAGTCCAACACTCTGTGTCACATAAGAACATAAGAGAAGCCATGTTGTATCAGGCCAACGGCCCATCCAGTCCAACACTCTGTGTCACATAAGAACATAAGAGAAGCCATGTTGGATCAGGCCAACGGCCCATCCAGTCCAACACTCTGTATCACATAAGAACATAAGAGAAGCCATGTTGGATCAGGCCAACAGCCCATTCAGTCCAACACTCTGTGTCACATAAGAACATAAGAGAAGCCATGTTGTATCAGGCCAACGGCCCATTCAGTCCAACACTCTGTGTCACATAAGAGAAGCCATGTTGTATCAGGCCAATGGCCCATCCAGTCCAACACTCTGTGTCACATAAGAACATAAGAGAAGCCATGTGGCAGTGAATTCCACGTGTTAATCCTACTGCTCAGCGATTTCATTGAATGCCCACGAGTTCTTGTATTGTGAGAAAGGGAGAAAAGTATTTCTTTCTCTACTTTCTCCATCCCATGCATAATCTTGTAAACCTCTATCATGTCACCCTGCAGTCGACGTTTCTCCAAGCTAAAGAGCCCCAAGCGTTTTAACCTTTCTTCATAGGAAAAGTGTGCCAAACCTTTAATCATTCTAGTTGCCCTTTTCTGGACTTTTCCCAATGCTATAATATCCTTTTTGGCTTCATTTTGGGCAGGAGCTCACAGGAACAGAGCTCCGGAACCTCTAAATTTTATTGTGCTTTCACCCCCCCGCCGCCCGCCAAATACTTGCTTCTGGGCTCCATTGTTCAACCCCCCTGAGAGAATTTTGCTGAACTCTAAGATCGGGAAACGGGGGAGACCCCTGTTCTACACAAAAGTCGATTTCAATGAAATTTACAAGACTATGCTGCAGTTGCTCAGAACCAAGAATTTATTTCAAAGACTCCCTATTGAAGGAATATCTCATACTGTTTTATAACATATAAGATATATAGCCAAAATGAGAAATCAAAATAAGAATACAGCGTTAGCCATTTTTCATCACGAAAGAGTCCACGTTGAGTAAAGACTCCAAAGAGTGCAAAGTCCTAGTACCGGGGTGTCAAACTCATTCGTTATGAGGGCTGGATCTGCCATAAATGAGACCCTGAGGGGCCGGTTCAGGTTGGGTGGGGCCGAGCTACGTCGGGCCGGGCCATGTGTATACCTATTTAAGATCAGGTAGCAGAGAGAACACAGACAAACACAAAGATATTTTTTTTAAAAAAACTTAAAACATGCTTAAAACGTTATCACTCATTGGTCTTAAGGATGCTTTCTTTGTATTTCTCCCAGGTAACTGGGCAACGGAAGCTCTGGGTATTTCCTTCCTTTCCTAGGAGACTGGGGGGGGGGGGGAGCCTCAGCCAGTGGAGAAGACAGAGGTTTTGCTCTGTAGCTCCTGTCCTGAGCAATTGATCAAGCCTTGCAAAGCAAGCTGTTATGCAGAAGGAAGCAAGAGAGAGGGAGAAGGAAGCAGATGACAGCCAGTTGCTTGGGGGCCTGACAGGAGCCCTCCGGGGGCCTGAATCGGCCCCCGAACTGCATGTTTGACACCCCTGTCCTAGTAGGTGCGCGACCTCTACTGATGGATGATGATGCTGAGCAGTCAGGTTAAAATGGATAAAAGGAAGTACTTCTTCACCCAAAGGGTGATTAACATGGGGAATTCACCGCCACAGGAGGTGGTGGCAGCTACAAGCATAGCCAGCTTCAAGAGGGGATTGGATAAAAATATGGAGCAGAAGTCCATCAGTAGCTATAAGCCACAGCGTATTGTTGGAACTCTGTCTGGGGCAGGGATGCTCTGTATTCTTGGTGCTTGGGAGGGGGCGTGGCAAAATGAAAGGGCTGCTAACCCCACTTGTGAACCTCCGGATGGCACTTGGGTTTTGTTTTTTTTGGGGGGGGGGTGGGGGGTTGGCCACTGTGTGACACAGAGTGCTGCACCAGATGGGCCATTGGCCTGATCCAACATGGCTTCTCTTATGTTCTTATGTGACACAGAGTGTTGGACTGGATGGGCCATTGGCCTGATCCAACATGGGTTCTCTTATGTTCTTATGTGACACAAAGTGTTGGACTGGAGGGGGCATTGGCCTGATCCAACATGGTTTCTCTTATGTTCTTATGTGACACAGAGTGTTGGACTGGATGGGCCACTGGCCTGATCCAACATGAGTTCTCTTATGTTCTTATGTGACACAAAGTGTTGGACTGGAGGGGGCATTGGCCTGATCCAACATGGCTTCTCTTATGTTCTTATGTGACACAAAGTGTTGGACTGGAGGGGGCATTGGCCTGATCCAACATGGCTTCTCTTATGTTCTTATGTGACACAGAGTGTTGCACCGGATGGGCCATTGGCCTGATCCAACATGGCTTCTCTTAGGTTCTAATATTTCCCCCCACCAAAAATGGGAAAATAATCAAAACATATGGAATGTGGAAGTTTTCCTCGAGAACGTTTCTCTTTGTTTAGCACTTTCCCTGAGATAATGACCTTTTGTTTAGGAACACGGTCTTCTGTCTTGCTTATGCTCTCTTGGCTTAAAGTTATCTCTATTAGAAAAAAAAATAAGCCTTTCGTCTAAAGCGCTTTAGGCTTAATCAATATATCCCATATTCAAGGATGAGCCTCGGTGTAAGCTATAGCTTCTAATCAATCCCAGAAGCGTTCGGTGCAAGTTTAATGCGCAAACAGGTTGATTTGTCTATCAGTCTTAAAGATACCACTGGACTCCGACTGCGTTCTGCCGCTTCAGGCCAACACAGCTGCCCACCTGGATCTAATCACAGTCAATAAAGAAGGTAAGTAACCATACGTAAGTTAACACAATGGCTGGCTTTTCAGTCAGCCTACTCTAGCCCGCCTTGGCATGGCTGGCCCTTCCAGTAGGCAGATTAGGCATTTGCCTAGGGCAACGGGCCAGGGGAGCACTGAATTGGGTGCTTCCCTTGTCCCGGTGCCCTAGGCAAATGCTGTGGCTTGTATGCCATCCGTCTGGCTTTGCACTGCCCCCTTCTGATTCCAGAAGGGAGGTGAAGCGAAGCCACCCGACTGTTGCACCCCAGCTGGCTTTGCTCCGAGGCGAGTGAAGCTAACTGGGGTGCAACTGCGGGCTTTGCTCAGCCTCTGTCATGATCCTGGGCCTCGTGATGTCAAGTCGGCTGAATTCAATAACGAGTCTTTGGTTGAAACAAAGTTACTAGTTTATTGGAGACAGAACTGTAGACCATGATAGAGATTGAAGGACTGGGGTACATAGACATTAACCAGGCATTTACGGTATAGATCAAAATGATTCCTGAGGGAGGGGCACTCTATGCAGGGTATATTCACATCAGGATGTTACTACTTCATTCCCAAGCTGAGGCCTTGGCGCCTTCACACTCCCACAGACACCTTGCCTGAGAAGGCTCCACTATCTTGTTCCCATATCACCATTTCAAAGCAGGCTACACAACAAAGGGACGGTGAGGGGGTGAGGAAAGTTAGCTAGCAGCATTCGGTGTTCAGTGTGGTTTACCCAGAACCCTTTACTTCTGAACCAAAGTTAGGATAATGCAGTTTGACCAAAATACAGCAGACTTGACACGTGAGGCCTGCAAGCTCCAGAGAAGCCTGCCTAGGAGTTACGTAAAGGTTTTACATCTCCCAGGATCCTTTCTCTTCCTCTGATTGGGTGGTAAGGTTTTGGAGGGAAACTGGCCCAGAAAGAGGTGGGGCCTGGGAGGAGAACATAAAAGGACCAAGCCCAGGCAGGGTGTGTTTTTTTCTTGGGAGGCTGAGCAGGAGGCAGGCTGTAGCCTCGAGAGCTTGCAGCAGGGGAAAGATCCCTCATCCAAGGAAAGGGGTGAGTGTTGGTTATTAGAGTAGGGACTGTATAGTGAAACGCGTCAGGGCTTTTGTTTCTTTGCACCCACCTTTACTGTTTTCATATTCCCTTTAGCGCTAAATCTTTGTCACCCACTTATTATTTGAGCACTGTAAAACTGTTGTTGTTATACGCCTTGGGTCCTCACGCCTCCTTGGTCACGATTAGGAGGTATCTATTAATAAGGAAGATACAGAGGCGGTTGGGTGTTCTGGGCCCTCCATACAGACCCTTACCAGAGTGGTGGCAGCCAGTAGAAGGCCCTGCTAGGCCCAGCTGGAATCAGAAGGGAGGCAAAGGAAGTCAACTGGCTGGTGCAAAGCCAGCCACCCAGGTACCCTCCCCACCCTACTTCCGGAGGGGCAGAAGGGTGCAGGTGGCGGGCTTGACTGGGGTGCCATTTGGCCTACCGGCCCTGCACCTTGGTCATGTTGCAGTAAAGATGCCTCAGCAAATCTGGTCGGTATGCTTCCCTTTTTTGGTTAGAGCCTGAATGCATAGCTCTGTGATGCCTCTCTCTGTCTATGCTAGAAGCTTCTCCCTGACTCCTCCTCCTCTTCCTGTTTCTGCTCCTTTGTTCTCCATTCCAGACTTGTAAGAGGCAAGCTACTTCTGTAGAAAGGGCTTTTTTTGTAGCAGGAACGCCTTTGCATATTAGGTCACACATCCCTGATGTAGCCAATCTTCCAAGAGTTTACATCCCTGATGTAGCCAATCTTCCAAGGCCCTGTAATAAGAGCCCTGTAAGCTCTCAGAGAATTGGCTACGTTATGGGGGTGTGGCCTAATATGCAAAGGAGTCCCTGTTACAAAAAAAGCCCTGTCTGTAAATATCTCCTAGGCAAGCAAGTCAAGACCTCGCCCATGGTCTCATCCTTCCATGCCCAAGCAGCAGGAATAGCAGGCTACTTGTAACAGAGAATTGTACTGTTTAGATTAGGTTTCTTTCTTGTTTTCTACTACTAAATACACACAAATGTGCGGTATCATTTGGAATACTGTGTGCAATTCTGGTCACCGCACCTCAAAAAGGATATAGCATTGGAAAAAGTCCAGAAAAGGGCAACTAGAATGATTACAGGGTTGGAGCACTTTCCCTATGAAGAAAGGTTAAAACGCTTGGGGCTCTTTAGCTTGGAGAAACGTCAACTGCGGGGTGACATGATAGAGGTTTACAAGATTATGCATGGGATGAAGAAAGTAGAGAAAGTAGCCCTTTTCTCCCTTTCTCACAATACAAGAACTCGTGGGCATTCAATAAAATTGCTGAGCAGTCAGGTTAAAACGGATAAAAGGAAGTCCTTCTTCACCCAAAGGGTGATTAACGTGGAATTTGCTGCCACAGGAGGTCCATCAGTGGCTATTAGCCACAGTGTGTGTGTGTGACACAGGGTGTTGGACTGGATGGGCCATTGGCCTGATCCAACATGGCTTCTCTTATGTTCTTAAAAGCTTCAAAAGAACATAAGAAAAATCATGCTGGATCAGTCCAATGACCCATACAGTCCAAGATTCTGTGTCACACAGTGGTCAAAACCCAGGTGCCATCAGGAGGTCCACCAGCAGGGCCAGAACTCCAGAAGCCCTCCTTGTGACCCCCCCCCCAGCACCAAGAATGCAGAGTATTACTGCCCCAGAGTGTTCCATCCATTAAAAAGGTAAGGGTAATCCCCTGTGCAAGCACCAATCGTTTTTGTCTCTGGGGTGACGTTGCTTTCACAACATTTTCATGGCAGACTTTTTACGGGGTGGTTTGCCATTGCCTTCCCCAGTCATCTACACTTTCCTCCCAGCAAGCTGAGTACTCATTTGACCGACCTCAGAAGGATGGAAGTACTTGAAGGACTGTCAAATGGAGGATGGTGTGGAGCTGCTTTCTATGGCCCCAGAACCAATGGGTTGAAATTAAATCAAAAGAGTTTCCAGCTCAACATTAGGAAGAACTTCCTGATCGTTAGAGCGATTCCTCAGTGGAACAGGCTTCCTCGGGAGGTGTGGGCTCTCCTTCCTTGGAGGTTTTTAAACAGAGGCTGGATGGCCTTCTGACAGTGATGAATATCCTGTGAATTTAGGGGGAGGTGTTTGTGAGTTCCCTGCATTCTGCAGGGGGTTGGACTAAATGACTCTGGAGGTCCCTTCCAACTCTATGATTCTAAGACAGCAAGATCATGGCCAGAATGGAAACTGCCCACCATAATTGAACGCTGGCTAAACCAAAGGAGGTTCTCCATCCCTAAAAGCAGACATCTTCTGATGGTGCTGAAAGCCAGTAGTGGTTTGATGTGGGTTTAAGGTTGCCTGGAAACAGATGGATCCGGAATTGGGGAAGGGTGCAACACTAGCTGTGGTGTCATGTCACCTCCAGAAATGACATAGGAGAACAGTTTTTGATATAATGTTCCCTTAAAATTATTTTTCTTCATTGAATTACTTTCTCTCTTTGTGTCTGTGTCTGACACTAGCTCAACAAAATGATAAGATTTGGCAAGGGTCTCGATACGACATTTGAAGAGGTTCTGGGATTCCTTGTAAATCTGTCACTTCCACTTCCGTGCACACTTCGGTCCCACCATCTGCTAGACCTGGTTTTTGTGTTTTTCATTCCGGTGATATTTTGAGTGTCTTAAAATACGGTTATGGTTGTCCATAAACTCGTATTTGTCAGCGCCAGTAATTAAATCCCAAATATTGTTTCTTGAAATACGGCAGGAATTCCACCTTGCCAGCATTATCATTGCAAACCATCTACATAATGGCCGGGCCACTGGAGACGAAGACACCTTCTGGTGTGTGCGTTTGAGCCGCATCCCAAGATGTGAGGACCCCGAGCTCTAAAGTCAGCTGTTTGAGATAAATTGAATTGGACCTCATTGCTTCCCGAACGCTCTCCTGGAAATAATGGCGTCTTGACATTTTATCAGGCAGTCATGCGGTCATTCTCTGCGGTATCAGCCAGAGCTTGAAGGATAGAGCCGTAAAGAAAGGATTGTCAGTCATAAACATTCTTCAAAACCCTGAAAGCCACAAATGAAAGTTTAAGTAATGGAGGACGCGATACCCTTGATATTTCAACAATTACCTGCAACAACTGGCCCCTTTCAACGTCTGAGTCTTTTTAAAAAAAAATACCGCCAAACACTTCTGTTGTCAAGGCAAAAGTGGGCAAAATAATACAATTAAATCAACATTTGACCCCCCCTCCCCAATCAAGAAAAATGATAGTTGATTATGCTTAAACCCAGTCGATGCAAAGTTGTAGGGACTTACCTAAAATATAATGATGACTGTCAATTATTAGCTTTATTATTTACTGATGGTTCAATCACTGTATTTTATTTATTACTGCACATTGCCTAGTGCCTGGTATTAGCTGGGACAGAGAGCTCCAGCAAGTTGAATACATTGTGTTGTTGTTATTGTTGTTGTTGTTATTATTGTTGTTGTTGTTATTTTATGTAGTAATTATTTTATTGGTCTTACTGTTTTTATTATCTTAGATCTGGGGTCGCTAAACTTTCTTAACGTAAGAGGCACACAAAATAGATGTCAAATGTTTGAGAGCCGCAAGGAAGGGAGGTAGAGGGAGGTGGAGGTGGAAAGAAAGCTACTTTAAATGCATTCTCCAAGCCACAGGCTGGCTTGGCTTGGAGAAGCGAGTTAAAGAGAGAAATGCCTTCTCCAGTCTGGTCAATTCTTCCGAGCCACAGTTTGGCCACCCCTGCCTTAGATGAACTATAAGCCGCGCTGGGCCCGCTTCAGTGGGGAGAGTAGGATATCAACTGAATGAATGAATGAAAATACTATTATTTTACCATTTGGGTCAAATTCTGAGTTGCTGGGAGCTCTATGTATAGATGATTCAGGTATTCAAGAGCAGAGGTCTATCGGTGGCTATTAGCCATGAGGTATAGATGGACCACTGTGTCTTAGACAGTCATGTTGTGTATTCCTGGTGCTCGGGGGACGACAGTTTCTGGAGTTCCGGCTCCACTGGCAGACCTCCTGATTGCACCCGTTTTTTTAGCTGCTGTGTGTGTAGCAGCATGGGTCTGTTGCAGCCTGCAGATCCTCTTCTGTCCTGCTCTCCGTGGTTTTCTTTCACTTTCAGGCAGAAGAAGAAGAATAATGCAGATTTATACCCTGCCCTTCTCTCTGAATCAGAATGATTAAAGGGCTGGAACACTTTCCCTATGAAGAAAGGTTGAAACGCTTGGGGCTCTTTAGCTTGGAGAAACGTCGACTGCAGGGTGACATGATGGAGGTTTACAAGATTATGCATGGGATGGAGAAAGTAGAGAAAGAGGTACTTTTCTCCCTTTCTCACAATACAAGAACTCGTGGGCATTCGATGAAATTGCTGAGCAGACAGGTTAAAACGGATAAAAGGAAGTACTTCTTCACCCAAAGGGTGATTAACATATGGAATTCACTGCCACAGGAGGTGGTGGCAGCCACAAGCATAGCCACCTTCAAGAGGGGGTTAGATAAAAATATGGAGCAGAGGTCCATCAGTGGCTATTAGCCACAGTGTGTGTGTGTGTGTGTATGTGTGTATATATGTTTGGCCGCTGTGTGACACAGAATGTTGGACTGGATGGGCCACTGGCCTGATCCAACATGGCTTCTCTTATGTTCTTATGTGACACAGAGTGTTTGACTGGATGGGCCATTGGCCTGATCCAACAGGGCTTCTCTTATGTGACACAGCATGTTGGACTGGATGGGCCATTGGCCTGATCTAACATGGCTTCTCTTATGTTCTTAAATTTGGGCTCTTATATCTTCTTAAATGTTTCTGCAATAAATACATGCATTCTTACATATACATAATCTATATTTACGTTCTTAACCATTGTCCCCCGACTCATTTTCTAACCTTTTAGGTTCTTGATTCTTCTTTGAGTCCCACCCCGATGCCATGCAAAGGAGGGCTTTTAAGGTCAAAATAGCAGGGAGGAAGGATCAGAAACGATACTTTATTTTGAATGACCTGGCAGGCCACGATGTGCACCTCGACTGGCCTCAAATTGCGGAGGCCTCATTTAGACAGCAGGAACGCTGCAAAAGTCTATTTTCCGTCGCCTGCTTTAGCTAATCTACCTGCTTGTGTACTGAGCTGCCTACAGGTGTGCCTCAGGAACTGGTTACAGTCAATTTAGAACCCAGCAATCTGTGTCAGCCCCGCAAATGATTTCTTCCTGACGGGCATCTCTTTACATTTGTCAGCAGTGAATTATATAGGAAATCTTTTAGGTTTCGCTTCTCGTGGCTTTTCATGGGGTCCACCCAACAAGTCTGTTTTCTTCCCACGTGAATTATTCATGAGTGCTGGCTGCGGAAGACCACAGAAAGTTTGCATCGGATTCAGGGCACATTGCATTTCGCACAACCTGCAGCCTGTAATGTTGGGAGGGGTACTGGTTTTGGTGTAGGCTTCCCAGCCCCAGGTCTGGGTGCGGGGTTCTCTGGTTTTTCAGGCTCCTCGCTGTTGCCAACCAGCTGCTGCTGCTGCTTCTTTCTCCTCCTCCTCCTTCTCCCCTTCCTTTTCTTCTCCTCCTCCTCTTCCTCCTCCTTCTCCTCCTCCCCTTCCTCTCCTTCTCCTCCTCTTTCTGCTCCTTCTCCTCCGCTTCCTTTTTTCCTCCTCTTCCCCTTCCTCTCCTCTTCCTCCTCTTCTTCTCCTCCTCTTCCTCCCCTTCTCCTCCCCCTTCCTCTCCTCTTCTCCTTATCCTCCTCCCCTTCCTCCTCCTCTCCTCCTCTTCTCTTCTTCCCCCTTCCTTGTCTTCTGCTCTTCCTCCTCCTTCTCCCCTTCCTCTTCTCTTCCTCCTTCTCCTCCTCTCCTTCCTCTCCTCCTCTTCTTCTCCTTCTCCTTCTTCCCTTTCTCTCCTCCTCCTTCTCCCCATCCTCTCCTCCTCTTCCCCTTCTCCTCCTCCTCCTTCTCTTCTTCTTATCCTCCTCCTCCCCTTCCTCCTCCTCCTCTTCTTTTTATCCTCCTCCTCCCCTTCTCCTTCTCTCCTCCTCTTCTCTTCTTCCCCCTTCCTTGTCTTCTGCTCCTCCTCCTCTTCCTCCTCGTTCTCCCCTTCCTCTTCTCTTCCTCCTTCTCCTCCTCCTCTTCCTCTTCTCCTCTTTTTCTCCTCCTCCTTCTTTTCTTTCTCTCCTCCTCCCCTTCCTCCTCCTCTCCTCCTATTCTCCTCTTCCTCTTCTTCTTGTCCTCCTCCCCCTTCCTCTCCTCCTCTTCTTCTTTTCCTCCCCTCCTCCTTTTCTTCTTCTCCTCTTCCTCTTCCTCCTCCTTCTCCTCTCCTCCTCCTCTTCTTTTCCTTCTCCTCCTTCTGCCAGTCTTGCTGGAATCTCTCCTAATGTGGTGGATGGTTTTAAAGCTCCCAACTGTTGATTATATGTTACCAAAATCTTCAAGCCAAAGTATGAAAGAAGACCAGGTGAGGATGTTGCCCAGCCTCGCTTCTGAATGGAGACTGGCGATATGCTTGGCTGTGCACAGACTTTTTAAAACATTGCGTTGGCAGCAGCTGCCGCCATATAATGAAGATCATCACAAGCTAAAACAGCCATTTTGTGGCAGTGCCCACCACACTGTGATTAGAACCCTGCTCTAATCATATGCCAATAACCCCTAGATGAAGTTGCTTTCTACTGATTCAGACCATGGTCCAGCAAGGTCAGCATTGTCTACTCAGACTGGCAGTGGCTCTCCAGTGTCTCAAGCTGAGATCTTTCACATCATCTCCTGCTTGGTCCTTTTCAACTGGAGATGCTGGGGATCAAACCTGGGACCTTCTGCATGCCAAGCAGAGGCTCTTCCACTGAGCCACAGCCCTTCTCCATTGGTCTCCAGGGTCTCAGGTCAAGGTCTTTCTCATCACCTCCTGCCTGCTCCTTTTCAACTGAAGATGCTGGGGATCGAACCTGGGACCTTCTGCATGCCAAGCAGAGGCTCTTCCACTGAGCCACAGCCCTTCTCCATTGGTCTCCAGGGTCTCAGGTCAAGGTCTTTCTCATTACCTCCTGCCTGCTCCTATTAACTGGAGATGCCGGGGACGGAACCTGGGACCTTTTTCATGCAAAGCAGAGGCTCTTCCACTGAGCCACAGCCCTTCTTCATTGGTCTCCAGGGTCTCAGGTCAAGGTCTTTCTCATCACCTCCTGCCTGCTCCTATTAACTGGAGAGGCCGGGGACTGAACCTGGGACCTTTTTCATACAAAGCAGAGGCTCTTCCACTGAGCCACAGCCCTTCTCCATTGGTCTCCAGGGTCTCAGGTCAAGGTCTTTCTCATCACCTCCTGCCTGCTCCTATTAACTGGAGATGCCGGGGACTGAACCTGGGACCTTTTTCATGCAAAGCAGAGGCTCTTCCACTGAGCCACAGCCCTTCTCCATTGGTCTCCAGGGTCTCAGGTCAAGGTCTTTCTCATCACTCCCTGCCTGATCCTTTTAACTGGAAGTGCGGGAGATTGAAACTGGGACCTTCTGCATGCCAAGCAGATACATCCTCTACCAATGAGTCCTGGCCCCTCTCTAAATGAAGTCCCCATGGACTGAGATGGACCATTGGTCTATCAAGAGTGGTTTTGTCTACTCAGCCTAGAAGCAGCTCCCCAGGGTAGGGTTGCCCATCCCCAGGTTTGGAGGCCCTCCCCCCCACTTCAGGGTCATCAGAAAGCGGGGGGGGGGGTTGTCTGCTGGCCACTCCATTATTCTCTAAGGAGACTTATTCCCATAGGGCTTAATAGAGAATTGATCCACAGGTATCTGGGGCTCTGAGGGGGCTGTTTTTTTAGTTAGAGGCATCAATTCTTCAGCATAGCATCCAGTGCCTCTCCCCAAAGTGCTCTCCATGTTTCAAAAGAATTGGACCAGGGGGTCCAATTCTATGAGCCCCCAAAGAAGGTGCCCCTATCCTTCATCATTTCCAGTGGAGGGAAGGCATTTAAAAGGTGTGCGGTCCTATTAAATGTGGTGGCCAAAACTCCCTTTGGAGTTCAATGATGCTTGTCATAACCTTGCTTCTGGCTCCGCCCCCAAAGTCCGCAGATATTTCTTGAATTGGACTTGGGAACCCTACTCCAGGGTCTTAGGCTGAGGTCTTTCACATCACCTCCTGCTTGGTCCTTTTCAACTGGGGAGGACAAGGATGGAACCTGGGACCTCCTGCATCCTGCATCCTATTTCTGTCTTCTACTGCATTTGGGAGGGGTTGCAAATACAATAGAAGACAGAAACAGGATATAGGATGACCTTGACAGGCTGGAAAACTTGGCTAAAACCAATAAAATGAATTTCAACAGGGATAAATGTAAAGTTGTGCATTTTGGTAGGAAAAATCCCATGCATAGTTATAAGATGGGGAAGATTTGTCTTAGCAGTAGTATGTGTGAAAAGGATATAGGGGTCTTAGTGGATCATGTGCTGAACATGAGTCAACAGTGTAATGCGGTGGATAAAAAGGCAAATGCAGTTTTGGGCTGTATCAACAGACGTCTAGTGTCTGGATCACGTGATGTGATAGTATTGCTTTACTCTGCTCTGGTAGGACCTCACCTGGAGTATTGTGTTCAGTTTTGGGCACCACATTTTAAGAAGGATATAGACAAGCTGGAACTGGTCCAGAAGAGGGCGATGAAGATGGTGAGAGGTCTGGAGACCAAGTCCTATGAGGAAAGGTTGAAGGAGCTGGGGATGTTTAGCCTGGAGAGGAGGTGGCTGAGAGGTGATATGATCACCATCTTCAAGTACTTGAAGGGCTGTCATATAGAGGATGGTGTGGAATTGTTTTCTGTGGCCCCAGAAGGTAGGACCAGAACCAATGGGTTAAAATTAAATCAAGAGTTTCCGGCTCAACATTAAGAAAAACTTCCTGACCGTTAGAGTGGTTCCTCAGTGGAACAGGCTTCCTCTGGAAGTGGCGGGCTCTCCTTCCTTGGAGGTTTTTCAACAGAGGCTAGATGGCCATCTGACAGCAATGAAGATCCTGTGAATATAGGGGAAGGTATTTGTGAGTTTACTGCATTGTGCATAGGGTTGGACTAGATGACCGTAGAGGTCCCTTCCAATTCTATGAAAAAGTTCCTCATCAAAGGCTCCTTAGTAAGCTCGAGAGTCATGGAGTAAAAGGACAGGTCCTCTTGTGGATCAAAAACTGGCTAATTAATAGGAAGCAGAGAGTGAGTATAAATGGGCAGTCTTCGCAGTGGAGGACGGTAAGCAGTGGAGTGCCGCAGGGCTCAGTACTGGGTCCCATGCTCTTTAACTTGTTCATAAATGTTTGGAGTTGAGAGTTAGCAGTGAAGTGGCCAACACTATGACACTAAATTGTTCAGGGTGGTGAGAACCAGAGAGGATTGTGAGGCACTCCAAAGGGATCTGTTTAGGCTGGGTGAGTGGGCGTCAACATGGCAGATGCGGTTCAATGTGGCCAAGTGCAAAGTAATGCACATTGGGGCCAAGAATCCCAGCTACAAATACAAGTCGATGGGGTGTGAACTGGCAGAGACTGACCAAGAGAGAGATCTTGGGGTCGTGGTAGATAACTCACTGAAAATGTCAAGACAGTGTGCGTCTGCAATAAAAAGGCCAACGCCATGCTGGGAATTATTAGGAAGGGAATTGAAAACAAAGCAGCCAGTATCATAATGCTCCTGTATAAATCGATGGTGTGGTCTCATTTGGAATACTGTGTGCAATTGTGGTCACCGCACCTCAAAAAGGATATTATAGCATTGGAAAAAGTGCAGAAAAGGGCAACTAGAATGATTAAAGGTTTGGAACACTTTCCCTATGAAGAAAGGTTAAAACGCTTGGGGCTCTTTAGCTTGGAGAAACATCGACTGCGGGGGTGACATGATAGAGGTTTACAAGATTATGCATGGGATGGAGAAGGTAGAGAAAGAAGTACTTTTCTCCCTTTCTCACAATACAAGAATTCGTGGGCATTCAATGAAATTGCTGAGCAGTCGGGTTAGAACGGATAAAAGGAGGTACTTCTTCACCCAAAGGGTGATTAACATGCGGAATTCACTGCCATAGGAGGTGGTAGCAGCTACAAGCATGTTTTTTGCAATATGCTCCTCCTAGTCCCTTTTTGCCAGCCTGATCACAGTCTTGCATTTGATTTGCCACAGCCTGTGTTCCCTTTTATTAATCTCACTTGGATTAGCTTTCCACTGCTTAAAGAAGTCCTTCTTACCTTTTACAGCTTCTATTACTTTGTTTGTTAACCATGCAGGCCTTTTCTTATACCTGTTTGTGCCTTTCCTAACTTGTGGTATATATTTTATCTGAGCTTCTAGTTTTGTAGTTTTAAATAGCCTCCAATCTTCCCCAAGGGTTTTGACTGTATTTACCTTTCCTTTCAGTTTCCTCTTCATATGCCTCATCTCAGAGAATTTACCCCTTTTAAAGTTAAACGTGGTTGTGCTTGTCTTTGCAAGGCTTGCTCAATCACACAGGAGCTACAGAGCAAAACCTCTATTTTCTCCATTGGCTGAGACTCCTCCCTTGCGGAGAAAGGGGGGGGAGGAATAGCTTGGTTTGCCAGGCTCTCTCAATCACACAGCAGAGCTACTGAGCCAAGCCTCTCTTCCTTCTGTTGGCTAAGATTCCTCCCCCTCCCGGTCCACCGGGGAAGGAAGGAAAGGTTTTCCTAGTTCCCTGGATTCCATGGTAAAAATACAAAGAAAGCACCTTTAAGACCAATGATTGCTAATGTTTTAAGCATGTTCTAAGTTTTTAAAAATATATTTGTATCTGTCTGTGTTCTTTATAAAAATTATATCTCTGCTACCTCATCTCAAATAGGTACACACACGTTTCAGCCCGACATGGCTTGAGCCAACTGGATATGGCCCGGACCAACAAGGTCAGTTCCAGCCCTCATAACGAATGAGTTCGACACCCCCGTTCTACATAGCTACAAGAAGATACTGAAGAAGATATTGGATTTATAACCCGCCCTTCACTCTCAGAGTAGCTCACAATCTCTTTTACTTTCCTCCCCCGCAACAGACACCCTGGGAGGTGGGTGAGGCTGAGTGAGCTCTGACAGAAGCTGCCCTTTCAAGGACAGCCTCTGTGAGAGCCATGTCTGACCCAAAGCCATTCCAGCAGGTGCAAGTGGAAAAGGTGGAAATCAAACCCGGTTCTCTCAGATAAGAGAGCTCTGGCTGACCCAAGGCCATTCCAGCAGGTGCAAGTGGAGGAGTGGGGAATCAAACCCGGTTCTCCCAGATAAGAGTCTGCACACTTCACCACTACACCAAACCTCCCTTGGTAGAGCTCTCCTCCACAAACCTGCCACTCCATGCTGGGGTAGTGAATTCCATCCGTTGACAGCCTCACACAGTGCCTTAAATCCCAATATTACAACTGCATTTCAGCAGGTCCAGCGGGACGTCGAGGCCCTTTAAGAGTCTTTGGAAACTTGCCCTCCTCGATGCCATAAATATCACGTCTCCTTAAACCCCGGCTGGGTATTGCGCCCCAACCCCCAAAGTGCTTTCAAAAAACGAAATAACTTAGCAACAAACATTCTCCGGTGTGAATGAAAGCGTGGGGGAAGGGAGGGAGCGGGAAGGGGAGATGAAAAAGCACTCTACCTGGTCAACGTTATTTCGCCAGATGCCAGGGTATAAATCAAGAAGAGGCCGACCTTCATCGAAATTTCAAGACTTATTTACAGTAGGATGCACTGATCGCTTAATCTAACCTTAGCTCCATTTCTTCCCTCTCTGGGTGACTCATAAGTAATGTGGTCCACGCTACCCCCGTGTAACTAGATCCAATATTTCAGGGAAGGTCATGGTGTGTACTCCCTTCCTCTCTCAAGAATATACGGCAGCGTGCCACAGGTCTGCTCCAGCATCTGTCTTCATGAGTGAGGAGTTTGATTGTGTGACTCTTTAAGGCCAGCGGGCATAGCAACCGGCCTCCTCAAAAAAAGAACGAAGCATCGTCTGGAGTTGTATTCTCTGCGGACGGAGAACAGATTGAAACTTTACTTCCCAACGGGCAGTAGGGAACTGAGCTGGAAAAGGGTGACTTTGTGCACTGAGAACAGGGGGAGAGAGGATTTTCGTTTGGCTTCCCAGTTTTGCTGACAGGAGCTGTGGGTTTCTCAGTGGGTTACTCGTCGAGGCGCTGTCGCGTTTGGTTCATTTGGGAAATTGTGAGGTGGGTGGGGCTGAGAGGACTCTCACAGCAGTTGCCCTTTCAAGGACAACCTTTGCCAGAGCTATGGCTGACCCAAGGCCATTCCAGCAGGTGCAAGTCCAATTCAAGAAATCTCTGGGGACTTTGGGGGCGGAGCCAGGAGCAAGGGTGTGACAAGCATAACTGAACTCCAAGGGAGTTCTGGCCATCACATTTAAAGGGACTGCACACCTTTTAAATGCCTTCCTTCTATAGGAAATAATGAAGGATAGGAGCACCTTCTTTGGGGGCTCATAGAATTGGACCCCCTGGTCCAATCGTTTTGACACTTGGGGGGTTCTTTGGGGAGAGGCACTAGATACTATACTGAAAATGTGGTGCCTCTGCCTCAAAAAACAGCTCCCCCAGAGCCCCCGAAACCTCCAGATCGATTCCCCATTATACCCTATGAGAATCGATCTCCGCATAGGGAATAATGAAGTGCTCAGCAGACGTTCCCACCCCCCATTTCTGGCAACTCTGAAGCGAGGGATTGGCCTCTCTACTCATGAGTTGCTGCCAAGTTTTTCAAAGGAACACAGACACCCCATCCCAAGAGGAAGCCTTTCAATCGGAGACTGAAGCCTTCGGAGGTGGAAAGGCACATGGTCCTCTGGGGACGGGAAGGAGCTTGGGAAAGCGGAAGAACCCCCACTGGGACCTGGGGATTGGCAAGCCTAAATCTAGGCCAAAGAACTGCTATGATTCCCCTAAGCAATATGTTCAAAAATCGAGCTTCCAGTAGGTTTGCTAGGTTTGACTCAATAAATATCTGGGGACTTTGGGGTGCAGTCAGGAAGAAGAAGAAGAAGAAGAAGAGGAAGAAGATATTGGATTTATATTCCACCCTCCATTCCGAAACTCAGAGCGGCTCACAATCTCCTTTATCTTCCCTCCCCCCACAACAGACACCCTGTGAGGTGGGTGGGGCTGAGAGGACTCTCACAGCAACTGCCCTTTCAAGGACAACCTCTGCCAGAGCTATGGCTGACCCAAGGCCATTCCAGCAGGTGCAAGTGGAGGAGTGGGGAATCAAACCCGGTTCTCCCAGATAAGAGTCCCATCACTTAACCACTACACCAAAGTGGCTCTTTGGAGACTTTGGAGGTGGAGCCAGGAGACTCTGGAAGTGAGCCCAGGAGCAAGGGTGTGACAAGCATGATTGAACTCTAAAGGGAGTTCTTGCCATCACATTAAAGGGACCACACACCTTTTAAATGCCTTTCCTCCTATGGGAATAATGAAGGATAGGGGCACCTTCTTTAGGGCTCATAGAATTGGACCCCCTGGTTCTTTTTGAAACTTGGGAGGTGTTTTGAGAAGTGGCACCAGATACTATGCTGAAAATTTGTTGCCTTCAACTCAAAAAACAGTCCACCCAGAGCCCCAGATACCCACAGATGGATTCACCATTATATCCTTTGGGAATTGGTCTCCATAGGGTATAATGGAGTACCCAGAAGACATTCTCCCCTCCCCGCTTTCTGATGAGCCTGAAGTAGAGGGAGGCCTCCAAACCAGGGGATCCCCTGCTCCTAACTGGGGATTGTGTAAATAAAAAACAGCAAAGAGACACCATAAATTTTAAACAACCAGACAGTGTAATGTAGAGGTCAGTGGTGTTCTGACCAAGCTTGCACATAGAACTTCAGATAAGAGCACGTAGGAAAAAGATATTCACAGAAGACAGTTCAAAAACAGTCTTTCCAATCACAAAGGAGTAACAATATTCCAGTATTTAGTTCATAGAACTAAAGGAAGCCCTTCCGAAGACGACTGTTGTAGATATCAAGACATTTCATCCATCTTTCCAGGTTAGCTAACAGATATGTTTTGAATCTTATTGGTCTTCTATGAATGTATTGTAAAGATTGGGCTCCAGTGATAAATAAGCCTCCAAACTAAAGAAAGACGGATGAAACGTCTTACAAAAAAGAGCCTTGTAAGCTCCTGGAGGATTGGTTACATCAGGGGGTGCGGCCTAATATGCAAAGTAGGTCCTGCTAGAATTCCTTACAGGGCTCTTCTCACAGGGCCTACTGTAAGCTCCTGGAGGATTGGTTACATCAGGGGGTGCGGCCTAATATGCAAAGGAGCTCCTGCTAGAATTCCGCCCCTGGGCATGGCATATTTGTAATACAAATTCAGAATGATTCAGAATGCACATTGAAAAAACAAAAAACCTAAAAAGGTACATTTCCCCCCAGAAGTTTGAAGGTTCCATTTTTGATCTTGTTATGATTTGAGACAAAGAATGATTGTCCACAGGACTTTTTTTTTTTTAAATCCCAGGAAGAACTCATTTATATAACAGGCCACAACCCCTGATGGCACCATTGATTCACAGGGGGCTTTTTTGTAGAAAAAGCCACACAGGAACTTATTTGCATAATAAGCCACACCCCCTGATGCCAATGTAGCTGGAATTGCGTTCCTGTGCATTCCTGCTCAGAAAGAAAGAAAACCCTAACTGCCCATCTGTGTTTTAGCGCTTTAGTAATCAGAAAGAAAGAAAGAAAGAAAAGAAAGAAAGAAAGAAAGAAAGAAAGAAAGAAAGAAAGAAAGAAAGAAAGAAAGAAAGAAAGAAAGAAAGAAAGAAAGAAAGAAAGAAACAGGATCACCTGACTGCCCATCTCTGTTTTAGTGCTTTAGTAATTTTTAATCTTGTTTAATTAAAAAAAAATGAATCTTGGGAGCGATTTCAGCAATGTGTGCATAGCCCTTGTACAAACATGAGTAGAGTCGGGGCAACTGGTTGTGGGTTGGGAGAAACTGGAGAAGGAAATAGAAAGATATTTTTGTAGACCCCTTCAAGCACTTTTTTTAAAAAATAGAAAAGAGCCTCAAAAGTAAATGCGCAAGGGTCAGATCTATCTGAAAATTCTATTAAGTCCCATGGATGTTGAAAGAATTTAACCCTTTCCCATTCAAATTGATGGGACATGTAAATTGGGCAGGAGAGCGCCAAAAGCAAGTAACAATTTCCAATTACCGTAACAAGTGCAATGCATTAAAAAAAAAACCCCTCCACCTAAGGCTTCTGATTAAACAATTTAATTAATTGACCTCTTTTCCCCCCTAACAAATTAATTTAATCAGTTGTGTTCAGTTGCATTTGCATACATCCCCCAAACTATGTTGCTTTGTTTCTGTGTGGGCTCAGGAAGACGTATATTGTTGAGCGAACCGAGATTCTAGAGTCCCAAAGCTTTTAAAAGGCAAATAACGATAGAAGAGGGTGAGGAGTGAAATCATTTCACCCCTGTAAAGGTAAAGGCAGTCCCCTGTACAAGCACCAGTCATTTTCGACTCTGGGGTGACGTTGCTTTCGCAATGTTTTCACAGCAGACTTTTTTTACGGAGTGGTTTGCCATTGCCTTCCCCAGTCATCTACACTTTCCCCCCACCCCCGCAAGCTGGGTACTCATTTTACCGACCTCGGAAGGATGGAAGGCTAAGTCAACCTGGAGCCGGCTACCTGAACCAGCTTCCGCCGGGATCGAACTCAGGTCGTGAGCAGAGGGCTCCGACTGCAGTACTGCAGCTTTACCACTCTGCGCCGCTGTACACCCTTGCAATCTAGGGTTGCCAACTTGGGTTGCGAGGTCCGACACAAGAAATACCTTGGGACGTTGAGGGTGGAGCCAGAAGGCTTTGGAGGTGGAGCCAGGAGGCTTTGGGTGGAGCCAAGAGCTAGGGTGTGACAAGCACATGAACTCTGAAAGAAGTTCTGGCCATCACATCTAAAGGGAACCACGTTCCTTTTAAATGCCTCCCCTCCGTTTAGAACAATGGATAGGGGCACCTTCTTTTGGGGCTCATAGAATTGGACCCCCTGGTCCAATCTTTTTGAAACTTGGTGGGTGTTTTGAGGAGAGGCATCAGGTGCTATGCTGAAAATACGGTGCCTCTACCTCAAAAAACAGCCCCCGCAGAGCCCCCGATACCCGTGGATCAATTCCCCATTATCCCCTATGAGAATCGGTCTCTATAGGAAATAATAGAGTGCCCAGCAGACATTCTCCCCTCTTTCTGATTATCCTGAAGCAGGAGGAGCCCTCTGGGTGCCTGATCCATCCCCCGGGCTACAGGTTTGACATTCCTGCCTTAGAGTTTTATAAGTCTAGAACCTTCAGAAGGAATTGAAGCACGGCATACGTATTCACATGACCCATTAAGCATAGGCTTCCCAATCCCCAGGTCCAAGCGGGGGATCCCTCGGTTTTACAGGCTTCCCCCCGCCCCCAGCCAGCTGGCCGGAGGGGGAAGCCCCGCCCCCACAGCCACCATGTAGCTGTGGGTCTTGGGCAGGTTTAGAAACCTGCAAACAGGTCCGTTTCAAAATGTGGGGCTCTTAAGCTTGGAGAAATGTCGACTGCGGGGTGACCTGATAGAGGTTTACAAGATTATGCCTGGGATGGAGAAAGTAGAGAAAGAAGGACTTTTCTCCCTTTCTCACAATACAAGAACTCGTGGGCATTCGATGAAATTGCTGAGCAGTCAGGTTAAAATGGATAAAAGAAGTCCTTCTTCACCCAAAGGCTGATTAACATGTGGAATTCACTGCCGCAGGAGGTGGTGGCAGCTACAAGCATAGCCAGCTTCAAGAGGGGATTGGCTAAAAATATGGAGCAGAGGTCCATGTGTGTGTGTGTGTATGCATATGTGTGGGTGTGTATATATTGGCCACTGTGTGACACAGAGTGTTGGACTGGATGGGCCATTGGCCTGATCTAACATGGCTTCTCTTATGTTTTTATGATGTTGCCAGCAATGTCAACAGCTTCTTTGAAGTACATTGAAGACTCAACACATGAGTTCTTATGTAGAAGAAGAAGATATTGGATTTATATCCCTCCCTCCCCTCCGAAGAGTCTCAGAGCGGCTCACAATCTCCTTTCCCTTCCTCCTCCACAACAGACACCCTGTGAGGTAGATGAAGATATTGGATTTATATCCCGCCCCTCCACTCCGAAGAGTCTCAGAGCGGCTCACAATCTCCTTTCCCTTCCTCCCCCACAACAGACACCCTGTGAGGTAGATGAAGATATTGGATTTATATCCCTCCCTCCACTCCGAAGAGTCTCAGAGCCGCTCACAATCTCCTTTCCCTTCCTCCCCCACAACAGACACCCTGTGAGGTGGGTGGGGCTGAGAGGGCTCTCACAGCAGCTGCCCTTTCAAGGACAACCTCTGCCAGAGCTATGGCTGACCCAAGGCTATGCCAGCAGGTGCAAGTGGAGGAGGGGGGAATCAAACCCGGTTCTCCCAGATAAGAGTCCGCACACTTAACCGCTACACCAAACTGACTCTCCTGTGCCTTTAAAGTTGAACAGTTGTGTGTGTCTCTCTGCCTTTAAAGTTGAGCAGGAAGAACTTCATGGAAAGGGTCAGCAGCACAGTCCCTCGGTTTGTTTTGCTTTCGTTTCAGAGCAAGTAAGTGTGTGTGTGTGTGTAGCGTCTGTTCTTTTCAGATGTAGTTGTGGAGGAACCAGACCCAGTAAGTGTGTGTGTGTGTGTGTGAGAGAGAGAGAAGGTTGCCAATCCCAAGGTTTGGAGCTCCCCCCCTCTCCTGCTTTAGGTTCATCAGAAAGCGGCGCGGGGCAGGGGAGGGAAATGTCTACTGGGCAATTCCAGTTGAAACTGGGAATAATGGGGAATTGATCCATGGGTATCAGGGGCTCTGGGGGGGATTTTTTTGAGGTAGAATTTTCAGTATAGCATCTAGTGCCTCTCCCCAGAATATCCCCCAAGTTTCAATCGATTGGACCAGGGGGTCCAATTCTATGAGCCCCAAAAGAAGGTGCCCCTATCCCTCATTATTTCCTATGGGAGGAAGGCATTTAAAAAGGTGTGCTATCCCTTTAAATGTGATGGCCAAAACACCCTTGGTGTTCAATGATGCTTGTCACACCCTTGTTCCTGGCTCCGCCCCGATGTCTCCTGGCTCCGCCCCGATGTCTCCTGGCTCCACCCCCAAAGTCTCCTGGCTCCACCCCCAAAGTCCCCAGATATTTCTTGAATTGGACTTGGCAGTCCTACACTCTTCGGAGTAGAGGGCAGGATATAAATCCAATATCTTCATCTACCTCACAGGGTGTCTGTTGTGGGGGAGGAAGGGAAAGGAGATGGTGAGCCGCTCTGAGACTCTTCGGAGTGGAGGGCGGGATATAAATCCAATATCTTCATCTACCTCACAGGGTGTCTGTTGTGGGGGAGGAAGGGAAAGGAGATTGTGAGCCGCTCTGAGACTCTTCGGAGTGCAGGGCGGGATATAAATCCAATATCTTCTTCTACCTCACAGGGTGTCTGTTGTGGGGGAGGAAGGGAAAGGAGATTGTGAGCCGCTCTGAGACTCTTCGGAGTGGAGGGTGGGATATAAATCCAGTCTCTTATTATTATTATTATTATTATTATTGGGGTAGGGCTTAACAAATGCATAGAAATCCTGCTAGGGCTTATTTTTTGGGTAGGTCTTATTTTCAGGGAAACAGCGTAGCAGGGGGCGTTTTTTGAGCAGGAACGCACAAGAACCCAGTTCCAGCTGACTTGTCATCAGGGGATGTGGCCTAATATGCAAATGAGCATCTGCTGGGCTTTTTCTCCAAAAAAAGCCCCGTGTGAAACAATGGTGATATCAGGGATGTGTGGCCTGATATGCAAATGAGTTCCTGCTGGGCTTTTTCCACAGAAAAGGCTTTACTTGCAATTAACTATAAGCAGCAGTATAGACCACAAGTCCCAATCATTTATCCAAGTAAGTTTGTGAACTATTTTGCACAAGGCAATCTCATCCTTATCACCTCTAAACCATCAAAACACGGGATGTTCTAAATAGGTGCAGGTTTTTAAAGTAATCCATATCCAAGGGCCTTAATATTTCCTCCCTTTCACCCCACCCGTATTGGAAGCGCCCCATTTAGCCAGTGATTAAAATCCACATTACGTCAATTGAGGGGTGGAATTCTAGCAGGAGCTCTTTTGCCTCACCCCTCTGATGTAGCCAATCCTCCAAGAGCTTACAAGACTCTTTTTTGTAAGCTCTCGGAGGATTGGCTACATCAGGGGTGTGTGGCCTAATATGCGAAGGAGCTCCTGCTAGAATGCCACCCCTGAGAACAGATAAGACTGAGCTCAATGGACCAATGATATCTAATTTTGGAGAAGGCCACTTCATTTGTTCATAAATGCTCAGTTCTTTATTTCTCTCATTTATGCCCTGCCTTTCTCCCCGTGGCGCAGAGTGTTAAAGCTGCAGTCCTAAACTCTGCTCATGACCTGAGTTCGATCCCGGCGGAAGCTGGTTCAGGTAGCCAGCTCAAGGTTGACTCAGCCTTCCATCCTTCCGAGGTCGGTAAAATGAGTCCCCAGCTTGCTGGAGGGAAAGTGTAGATGACTGGGGAAGGCAATGGCAAACCACCCCGTAAAAAAAGTCTGCTGTGAAAACGTGAAAGCAACGTCACCCCAAACGACTGGTGCTTGCCCTGGGGACCTTTCCTTTCCTTTCTCCCTAAAGTCGCTTATTATCACACGTGGTCCGGCCCAACGAGGTCTCCTTTAGGCTCCAAGAGTTCACAAGGCTCTTTTTTGTTAGCTCTTGGAGGATTGGCTACATCAGGGGTGTGTGGCCTAATAGGCAAAGGAGGTCCTGCTAGAATTCCTTACAGGGCTCTTCTCACAGGGCCTACCGTAAGCTCCAGGAGGATTGGCTACATCAGGGTGCGTGTGGCCTAATATGCAAAGGAGGTCCTGCTAGAATTCCTTACAGGGCTCTTCTCACAGGGCCTGCTGTAAGCTCCAGGAGGACTGGCTACATCAGGGGGTGTGGCCTAATAGGCAAAGGAGGTCCTGCTAGAATTCCCTACAGGGCTCTTCTGACAGGGCCTGCTGTAAGCTCCAGGAGGATTGGCTACATCTGGTGTGTGTGGCCTAATATGCAAAGGAGGTCCGGCTAGAATTCCTTACAGGGCTCTTCTCACAGGGCCTACTGTAAGCTCCAGGAGGATTGGCTACATCAGGGGTGCGTGGCCTAATATGCAAAGGAGGTCCGGCTAGAATTCCTTACAGGGCTCTTCTCACAGGGCCTGCTGTAAGCTCCAGGAGGATTGGCTACATCAGGGGTGTGTGGCCTAATAGGCAAAGGAGGTCCGGCTAGAATTCCTTACAGGGCTCTTCTCACAGGGCCTGCTGTAAGCTCCAGGAGGATTGGCTACATCTGGTGTGTGTGGCCTAATATGCAAAGGAGGTCCGGCTAGAATTCCTTACAGGGCTCTTCTCACAGGGCCTACTGTAAGCTCCAGGAGGATTGGCTACATCAGGGGTGTGTGGCCTAATATGCAAAGGAGGTCCGGCTAGAATTCCTTACAGGGCTCTTCATACAAGGCCTGCTGTAAGCTCCAGGAGGATTGGCTACATCAAGGGGGTGTGGCCTAATAGGCAAAGGAGGTCCTGCTAGAATTCCTTACAGGGCTCTTCTCACAGAGCCTGCTGTAAGATCCAGGAGGATTGTCTACGCCAGGGGGGTGTGGCCTAATAGGCAAAGGAGGTCCTGCTAGAATTCCTTACAGGTAGGGTTGCCAAGTCCAAACCCAGAAATATCTCGGGACTTTGGGGGTGGAGCCAGGAGACTTTGGGGGTGGAGCCAGGAGACACTGGGGTGGAGCTAGGGGGGAGGGGGAAAACGGTGCTGGGGAGTGTGGCGAGCCGCCCCGTGGCTGCCGCCTCTTCTCTGCTCGCCGTGGCTGCTCCTCCGACATGGGCTCAGCCTGAGCCTATCTCGGAGGAGCAGCCACGGCGAGCGGAGAAGAGGTGGCAGCGGCGCGGCGGCCTCGCCCACTCCGCCTCTGGGGTGGAAGCAGGGGGGTGGTGGAGGCGGGCCGGGGGCGTGGTGAGCCGCAAGTCCGGGTCCTAGAAGGGCCCAGATTCGCGGCTCGCCATGCTCCTGGCCTGCCTCGCCCTCCCTGCGCTGCTGCCGCCTCTTGGCTGCTCCTCCGAGATGGGCTCAGCCTGGGCCCATCTCAGAGGAGCAGCTGCGGTGGGCAGGGAGGGGGCGGCAGCGGCGCAGCGGCCTTGCCCGCTCTGGGATGGGGCGGCTCGCCATGCTCCCCGGCGCCGTTTCCACCCCCTCCCCCCGCTTCCGTTTTTTTGGGGAGCGGGGAAAGAGGGTGGAAATCCTGGGGTCTCCCGCCAGGGTGGGAGGGTTGGGAAGCCTACTTACAGGGCTCTTCTCACAGGGCCTACTGCAAGCTCCAAGAGGATTGTCTACATCAGGGGTGTGTGGCCTAATAGGCATTGGAGGTCCTGCTAGAATTCCTTACAGGGCTCTTCTCACAGGGCCTACTGCAAGCTCCAGGAGGATTGTCTACATCAGGGGTGTGTGGCCTAATATGCAAAGGAGGTCAGGCTAGAATTCCTTACAGGGCTGTTCATACAGGGCCTGCTGTAAGCTCCAGGAGGACTGGCTACATCAGGGGTGTGTGGCCTAATATGCAAAGGAGGTCCTGCTAGAATTCCTTACAGGGCTCTTCTCACAGGGCCTACTGGAAGCTCCAGGAGGATTGGCTACACCAGATGGTGTGTGGCCTAATAGGCAAAGGAGGTCCTGCTAGAATTCCTTACAGGGCTCTTCTCACAGGGCCTACTGCAAGCTCCAGGAGGATTGGCTACATCAGGGGTGTGTGGCTTAATAGGCAAAGGAGGTCCTGCTAGAATTCCTTACAGGGCTCTTCTCACGGGACCTGCTGTGAGCTCCAGGAAGATTGTCTACATCAGGGGTGTGTGGCCTAATAGGCAAAGGAGCTCCTGCTAGAATTCCACCCCTGCGTTAATCTATCCCTGCTTTGATGGCCGCTGAAAGAACATGCTTAGCTGCAGGCGCAGTCAGTACCTCTCTGTTTCTGCTTTAGGACTTTGCCTGGAAGGAACGGAGGGATTGCCAGATGCTATCCATCAATCTGAATTGCTCGTACCTTGTAGCCGCCCTTGGCAATACGGAATCAATATGTATGAATTTTTGTCACTTGGCCGGTGTTTTATCTTTGAGGGAGAGAAGCTGACATCAAGGCCGTGTTTCTAGCTTTCAGCGTTCGATACTAGGCCAGAGTTACGGGATGGCGTTAGCATTGCTAAGGGAAAACTAGTGGCCGTCTGGCACGGGGAGAGATCCGGGTGCTGTTGACTAGCGAGAAGTAAGGGAGAGAGAGAAAGGAAGATTAAAGTTGAGCGCGGAGCTCTGTGGGGAGAAGCCGGTGACCTCAAGGTGAGAACACAAAAGGAAAACCAACTTCAAAGGGGGACTCGTGTCCAGAATAACCTGCATGACCTCCAGAGTGTGGGTGAGATCTCAGAAGAAAGAAGAAAAAGGAGGAGGAGGATGGTTAAAAAAGGTAAAAGTAGTCCCCTGTTCAAGCACCAGTCGTTTTCAACTCTGGGGTGACGTTTTCACGGCAGACTTTTTACGGGGTGGTTTGCCTTTGCTTTCCCCAGTCATCTACACTTCCCCCTCAGCAAGCTGGGGACTCATTTTACCGACCTCGGAAGGATGGAAGGCTGAGTCAACCTGGAGCCGGCTACCTGAACCAGCTTCTGCTGGGATCGAGCTCAGGTCATGAGCAGAGGGCTGTACTGCAGCTTTACCACTCTGTGCCACAGTTACCCAAGAGTAAATCAAAAACCCGTCCTATGCTTTTAGGATCAATTAGCACTAAGGTGCAAAGAATGTCTCTGTCATGGGCTGAGGCCGGGTCAGGCAAAGTCCAGGGGCAGGCCAAGGTCTGTAGCTGGTGAGCAAAGAGGGTCCAAGGCGCCAAAACCGAATCACAGTCCAGGTATCGCAGGTCAGAGGTTCAGAAGCCGAAGTCAGGGGGTCCAGAAGTCAAAGCCAAAGTCAGGGAGTCCAGAAGCCAAAGTCAAAAGCCGAAGTGGATGCTAGAACGTCAGGTAAGTGACTAGTTGCTTCCACAAAGCCTCCTCCCAAAGCCCACAGCTATATAGCCCTCTGCTGGCTGTTGCCCATTTGGGCTAATTGCTGGCTCAGAGAGGCAGCCAGGATCCTGCTGAGACTCCAGCATCCTCACTCCAGAAGGGCCAGAATCTTTTCAAAACTCAGGGCTCAGGGAGCGTCTTGTTCATGAGCATGCCGCCCTCCTCCGATCCCTGAGGTCCTGACGAAGGCGGTCACGCACACGAGCCACCCGAGAGGGCGAGGCAGGGGGGCTTAGATCTTCTCCAGCAGGAGGCAGGCGCACTGGTGCAGGTGGCAGGGGCACAGTTTCTTCTGCAGGCTCGGCTTCTTCTGCAGGGTCCCCAGCACCCATGACAGTCTCCTGGGATATATGTGCGCACATGTTCTGAAGGATTGTACAGTTAATTTGATAGTCTGACATCTGTAGCTTGGTCTTGAAAACAGCACTTAACTTTCTTTCTGTTTTCCTTTTGCAGAACTCAACTTTAGTTTTTCATCTGTTCTTAAGAACATAAGAGAAGCCATGTTAGATCAGGCCAACGGCCCATCCAATCCAACACTCTGTGTCACACAGTGGCAAATTTTTATACACACACACACACTGTGGCTAATAGCCACTGATGGACCTCTGCTCCATATTTTTATCTAAACCCCTCTTGAAAGTGGCTATGCTTGTAGCTACCACCACCTCCTGTGGCAGTGAATTCCACATGTTAATCACCCTTTGGGTGAAGAAGTACTTCCTTTTATCCGTTTTAACCTGTCTGCTCAGCAATTTCCTTGAATGCCCACAAGTTCTTGTATTGTGAGAAAGGGAGAAAAGTACTTCTTTCTCTACTTTCTCCATCCCATGCATTATCTTGTAAACCTCTATTATGTCACCCTGCAGTCGACGTTTCTCCAAGCTAAAGAGCCCCAAGCGTTTCAACCTTTCTTCATAGGGAAAATGTTCCAGCCCTTTAATCATTCTAGTTGCCCTTTTCTGGACTTTCTCCAATGCTATAATATCATTTTGAGGTGCGGCGACCAGAACTGCACACAGTACTCCAAATGAGACCGCACCATCGATTTATACAGGGGCATTATGATACTGGCTGATTTGTTTTCAATTCCCTTCCTAATAATTCCCAGCATGGCATTGGCCTTTTTTATTGCAAATGCACACTGTCTTGACATTTTCAGTGTGTTATCTACCACGACCCCAAGATCTCTCTCTGCCAGTTCACACCCCATCAACTTGTATTTGTAGCTGGGATTCTTGGCCCCAATGTGCATTACTTTGCACTTGGCCACATTGAACCGCATCTGCCACATTGACGCCCACTCACCCAGCCTCAACAGATCCCTTTGGAGTTCCTCACAATCCTCTCTGGTTCTCACCACCCTGAACAATTTAGTGTCATCCGCAAACTTGGCCACTTCACTGCTCATTCCCAACTCTAAATCATTTATGAACAAGTTCTGGGGCGGGCAAAAAGTTCTCATCTTCCACAGTGAAGACGGAGGCAAAAAATTCATTCAGCTTCTCAGCCATTTCCCTATCTTCCTTCAGTAATCCTTTTACGCCATGGTCATCCAAGGGCCCCACTGCCTCCCTGGCTGGTTTCCTACTTCTAATATATTTGAAGAAATTTTTATTGTTGGTCTTTATGTTTTTTTGCAATATGCTCCTCATAGTCCCTTTTTGCCTACCTGATCACAGTCTTGCATTTGATTTGCCACAGCCTGTGTTACCTTTTACTAATCTCACTTGGACTGGTTTTCCACCGCTTAAAGGAATCCTTCTTACCTTTTACAGCTTCCATTACTTTGTTTGTTAACCATGCAGGCCTTTTCTTATGCCTGTTTGTGCCTTTCCTAACTTGTGGTATATATTTGATCTGAGCTTCTAGGATTATAGTTTTAAATAGTCTCCAAGCTTCCCCAAGGGTTTTGACCGTATTTACCTTTCCTTTCAGTTTCCTCCTCACATGCCTCCTCATCTCAGTGAATTTACCCTTTTAAAGTTAAACGTGGTTGTGGTGGTCTTTTGGGGCAACTCCCTATTTATACAAACGGTGAAATCAATAACATTATGGTCACTGCTCCCAAGTGGCGCAATCACTTTTACATCTCTCACCAAGTCTTGGGCATTACTTAGGACCAAATCCAGGATCACCCCACCCCTGGTAGGTTCTGAGATCATCTGCTCCATAGCACAGTCATTGAGAGCATCAAGAAACTCATGCTCTTTCTCTCGACCAGAACACATATTGACCCAATCAAACACCAGCTTCTTCAAACACCAGCTTCAAACACCAGCTTCTTCAAACACCAGCTTCTTCTTCTTCCTCCTCCTCCTCCTCCTCCTCTGCTGTGAGTCAACAAGCCTCAGGATAAATTTTGCCCTAGAAATATGTCATCCTGTTGCCACAGCAGGGTTTTAGTATGTGTATGAATCCTTAGATATCTTGCACACCCCACTTGCCTGTGAGTCCTCTTCTCTCTCTTGCTTTCTGAAACACTGATCATTTCCTCTTTGACTTGCTGCCTCCATGGATCTCTTTTGGACTGGTAAATATCACCCATCCCTACAACACTGTCTTCCCTCCCTGATCTTCCAAGTTAGCTCTTGTATGTGTTTGCGGTGTGCATCCTTGTTTTAACCTGTTTTCTATTTCATCCGATAAAAAAACCTTTCCAGTTAAATAACAGCCTGGTTATATTGAGATTTCTCTCAAGAACTGTCCTGTATACATAACTGTCTCGATCCCAGGTACCTACCCTCGCATTATCTTCTATGCTAATTCCCCCCCACAACTAATTGGAGACTGCCCCCCCCCCAGTTACACAGAAGGTCCCAGTTTCAATTGCCAAAATCTACAGATAAAAGGACCAGACTATAGGTGGTGTGGAAGACCCTGAGAGAGCTGTTGCCAATCTGAATAGATAACATTGGCCTGGATGAATCGATGGTGAGATTCAAACACAAAGCAACTTCACGTGCGTTCATGTATTCAATTTCCATAGAATTGGTTCCAGAGGGTTCCAGGTGGGAAAGACTTTTTTGAACAAGGCAAGGGGCAGAAGCGGGGAGAGAATGACTTCCAGGATTAATAAATCTACACTTCCTAAACTCTGATGGGTTGGTAAGGACAAGTAATTTTATTTATTTATTTGGTTGGTTTATATTCCGCCCTATCCCAAATGGGCTCAGGGCAGATCACATACAGGTAAAATCAAACAGATACAGTACAAGAGAACCAATAAAATCAATAAATACAGTTGAAACAACGACATAGCCCAATATAGTATGACATAGGCGGTGGGCTCATAATACAGGTTAGGGTATAGTTAGCGGCCCAGATACCATAGTTCCGATCACTGTGGGGGAAGATAACTGATGGTATAGGCAATAGGGCAAAGGGCGTCCACCCACCTCAGTCGAATGCCTGGTGGAACAGCTCTGTGTTACAGGCCCTCCGGAAAGGTAACAAATCCGGTATGGCCCGTATCTCCACCGGGAGCTGATTCCACCAGGTTGGGCCCAGGGTCGAAAAAGCCCTGGTCCTGGTCGAGGCAAGACGGATGTCCCTTGGACCAGGGATAACCAGAAGATGTTGATTGGCAGATCGTAACTGCCTTCGGGGCTCATATGGGGAGAGGCGGTCCCTCAATGTTTCTCCCACTGTGTTTTCCCCTAGAGCCAGAAGCTGCCTTAACTTGAAACACACCATTGGTCCATCACGTTGGTATAGGGTTGCCAATCCCCAGGTGGGGACAGGGGATCCCCCGGTTTGAAGGCCCTCCCCCCGCTTCAGGGTCATCAGAAAGCGGGGGGAGGGAAATGTTTGCTGTGAACTCTATTATTCCCTATGAAGATTTATTCCCATGGAAAATCATGGAGAATTGATCCGCGGGTATCTGGGGCTCTGGGGGGGCTGCTTTGTGGGGTAGAGGCACCAAATTTTCAGTATAGCATCTAGTGTCTCTCCCCAAAGTACCCCCCAAGTTTCAAAAAGATTGGACCAGGGGGTCCAATTCTATGAGCCCCAAAAGAAGGTGCACCTATCCTTCATTATTTCCTATGGAAGGAAGGCATTGAAAAGGTGTGCCGTCCCTTTAAATGTGATGGCCAGAACTCCCTTTTGAGTTCAATTATGCTTGTCACAGCCTTGATCTTGGCTCCACCCCTAATTTCTCCTGGCTCCACCCCCAAAGTCTCCTGGCTCCATCCCCAAAGTTCCTAGATATTTCTTGAATTGGACTTGGCAACCCTACGTTGGTAACTCAAAGGCATCTGGCTGTCTGACTGCTATTGGAAGCAAAATTCTGGACCACATAGACCAGGGCTGGCCGAGCTGTGGCTCTTTCACACGCACTGTGAATAATGCACTTTCAATCCACTTTCAATTCATTTCATCATCATTTTCATTTTATTTAGTTTATATCCCGCCCTTCCCACCAAAGCGGCTCAGGGCGGCTCACAACACAAAAGTTCTAAGATAGGATTAAGTTTTAAAATACATCAATGTACAACATTTAAACAATAAACCAGTAAAAACAGTAAAAGAAAGCCATTTACCAAAGTACCATACGACAGCCTTCTATTTGAAATTTTCAAGTACCGATCAGTTGTATGCCAACCGGAAGAGGACTGTCTTACAGGCCCTGCGGAACTGCCCAAGGTCCTGCAGGGCCCTCACCTCTTCCGGTAGCTGATTCCACCAGCAAGGGGCTGTGATTGAAAAGGCCCTGTCCCTGGTCGACTTAAGTCCTCCTTTGGCCCGGGTATTGCAAGCAGGTTTTGAGAACTTGATCTCAGCACTCTCTGGAGAACATGTGGGGAGAGACGGTCCCTAAGGTAGGCAGGTCCTAGGCCATATAGGGCTTTTAAGGTAATAACCAGCACCTTGTACCAAACTCGGTATATTATTGGCAGCCAGTGCAGTCCCTGGAGCCCCGGCTGGTTGTGCTCCCATCTAGGACAGCCCTCTTCCGGCTGGCCCACAACTAACCAGCACTGAATACTGAATACGGAATATTGAACACTGAATACTGGAATTTGAATTGAGTGTAGCTTTAAGACCGCTGTTTTGTTTTAATGTTCATGTATACAACAAATGCTTAGATTTTTAACTATAAATTATGAAATGTTAATTTTAATGCTTAATTTTATATTTTTATGTTAGTTTTATATGTTGTAAGCCTCCCTGGTGGGGGTGGGGGGTGGGCTCCCTCTGGGAATCCTACCCCCCCAGGGAAAGTGCATGCGCAATACATAGCCTCTCCTCTCCCGGTGTAGTGAACGCCGCGTGGTCACTGTCTGGCTATGCCTGGCAGATGGTCACTGCAATGGCCTCTCCTGCATTACTGCATCCGTAGCAACACCTTCTCGCTGGTCCCCCCCGTTTTCACAGAGTTTGCTACGTCATGGTGCGACCGAATTGTCCGGCGGTATAACCGGATGGGCAGGCTGGGCCCACCAACTTCGTCAGCCTAAGAGAAGGAAAACTCTAACATCAAACCCGGGCAGATAGAGCTCGTTAATGTAACACCTACCACCTGGAGGACTCACTGCCGGCGTCCCGGCTTACTGGGCCATGGCAGATGACCCCCAGGTGAAAGGGTGGAGCCAGTACCGCGCACACTGCGCTTCACCTAAAAAATTCCTCTGCGCAGGCCTGAAGGGCATATCCACACACACAACCCACAACGCATCAAGTCCTGCAGCGATAGGCAAGGGGCGAAACGGCAGGTGGAAGGTGCCACTGGAAGCCGCAGTCCCGATCCTGCATGTAGGCGGTTCAGGATATTGGTCGCCTGATGCTAACCCGGAGACGAAAGCATCTTTCGGCAGCACCCTGAACGACCAAGCAGCCTTATCTAGGGACAGCACTGCTTGCTCCACACGGAGAGGGGCCTAGAAAAGGTGGCCTAAACAAAGCTCGTCTCCCCCACCCCAGTTGGCTAGCCGCGGTCAACGGGCATCCTTACTTGCGGTCGAAAAATAACAACAAAGAAAAGGCATGCACCTGCCTCACAAAGTGTGCAAAGACTAAAGCTAGCGTGTTGGAACATCAGAACCATGCTTGACACAGTAGGCAGTGGTCGCCCTGAACGACGCTCTGCTCTAGTTGCCCACGAACTTCTCAGGTTGAATATCGACATAGCAGCTCTCAGTGAGGTCCGTTTCCCTGAGGAAGGTAGTCTTCAAGAACACGGTGCTGGCTATACCCTCTACTGGTCGGGTAAGTCAAAGGCTGAGAGCCGCCTTTCTGGCGTTGGCTTCATGGTCAGGAACTCCATTGCCTCCAAACTCGAAAACCTTCCAACAGGTCACTCAGATCGCATCATGTCCATGCGCCTCCCACTTCAAAACAAGCAGCATGCAACACTCTTCAGTGTGTATGCCCCAACCCTTCAAGCAGATCCTGCAGAAAAGAACAAGTTCTATGCTGATCTACGCAACCTCGTACGGAAGACCCCTACAGAGGACAAGGTGATCATCCTTGGCGACTTCAATGCCAGAGTAGGTAAAGACTCGGAAGCCTGGAAAGGAGTACTTGGCAAACACGGCATTGGCAACTGCAATGACAACGGGCGCCTCCTGCTAGAATTCTGCATGGAGCACCAGCTCACCATCACCAACACTATCTTCCAGCAGAAGAACAGTCTGAAGACAACCTGGATGCACCCACGGTCCAAGCATTGGCACCTTATCGACTACATTCTGGTGCGCCAGAGAGACCTTCGAGATGTCTTACACACCCGAGTAATGCCCAGCGCAGAATGTCATACGGATCATCGTCTTGTACGCTGCAATCTCCGTCTTCACTTTAAACCCACACCCAGGAGAGGAGGTATCCCTCGGAGGAAGTTTCAGGTTGGCAGCCTCCAGTCAGCCGAAGTTAAAGCTGCCTTCCAGGCAAAACTCCAGTCAAGAATTGAGGACCTCAGTTGCCCCACAGACCCTTCTCCAGAAGCACTCTGGGAACACCTAAAAACTACCGTCCTGCAGATCTCTGAAGAAGTCCTCGAGTTCTCCACAAGGAAGAACAAGGACTGGTTTGATGAGAACAATCAAGAGATCCAAGAATTACTGGCAAAAAAGAGATCTGCCTACCAAGCACATCTTGCTCAGCCCTCCTGTCCTGGGAAAAAAGCAACCTTTCGCGCTGCATGTAGCAACCTCCAGCGCAAGCTTCGAGACATTCAGAACGAGTGGTGGACCAAGCTTGCAGAGAGAACCCAGCTGTGTGCAGACACTGGTGATTTAAGAGGGTTCTACGAAGCCCTGAAGGCAGTATATGGTCCATCATATCAGGCTCAGAGTCCCTTGCATAGTGCAGACGGCCAAGTGCTCCTCACAGACAAGGCATCCATACTGAACCGGTGGTCGGAGTATTTTCAGGTTCTCTTCAGTGCCAACCGCGTAGTTCAAGATTCAGCAATCCACCTCACCCCACTTCAACCGGTGAAAACAGAGTTGGATGAGATCCCCACCCTAGAAGAGACTGTTAAAGCCATCAAGCAACTGAAAAGTGGCAAGGCAGCAGGAGTTGATGGAATTCCACCAGAGATCTGGAAGCATGGGGGCACAGTACTACATAGCTCACTTCACAAAGTACTTGTCACCTGCTGGGAACAAGGCAAATTACCACAGGACTTTCGCGATGCAATCATCATCACCCTATACAAGAACAAAGGGGAAAAGTCAGACTGCTCCAACTACCGGGGGATAACCCTGCTCTCCATCGCAGGCAAAATCCTTGCCAGAATACTCCTGAACAGACTGGTGCCCACCATTGCAGAAGAACTCCTCCCAGAGAGCCAGTGCGGCTTCAGAGCTAACAGGAGCACCACCGACATGGTATTTGTTCTCAGGCAGCTCCAAGAGAAATGCAGGGAACAGAACAAGGCTCTGTATGTGACTTTTGTCGACCTTACCAAAGCTTTCGATACCGTTAGCAGGAAAGGCCTGTGGCAAATCTTGGAACGTTTAGGATGTCCCCCAAGGTTCCTCAGCATGATCATCCAGCTACACGAAGACCAGCGAGGCCAAGTCAGACACTGCAACGACCTCTCGGAGCCCTTTCCAATAGGCACAGGTGTAAAGCAAGGCTGCGTTCTCGCGCCAACTCTCTTTACGATCTTCTTTAGCATGATGCTTCAAAGAGCCGCAGTAGATCTAGATGAGGACGATGGTGTCTACATCCGCTATCGCACCGATGGCAGCCTGTTCAACCTGAGGCGACTAAAGGCACACTCCAAGACAATGGAAAAACTCATCCGAGAGCTACTGTTTGCTGATGATGCTGCACTCGTCTCCCACTCGGTATCAGCTCTGCAGCATATGACGTCCTGCTTTGCAGAGGCTGCCAAGCTATTCGGCCTAGAAGTTAGTCTGAAGAAGACAGAAGTTCTCCACCAGCCTGCACCCCAGGAAGATTATCACCCTCCCTGCATCACTGTGGGTGAATCAGTTCTGAAGACAGTCCAGCAGTCCAGCTACCTGGGGTGCATCATCTCCTCAGATGCCAAGATCGACAAGGAGATTGACAACAGGCTGGCAAAGGCAAACCGTGCATTTGGCCGACTGCACAAAAGAGTGTGGAGCAACAAGCATCTGAAAAAAGGCACAAAGATCAATGTTTACAAAGCGGTTGTGATGACAACCCTCATCTATGGCTCCGAATCGTGGGTTTTATACCGTCATCACCTGCGACTCCTTGAGCGCTTTCATCAGCGCTGCCTTCGCACCATCCTCAACATCCACTGGAGTGACTTTGTGACCAACACTGAAGTCCTCAAGCGGGCAGAGGTTACCAGCATCGAGGCACTGCTGTTGAAGACGCAGCTGCGCTGGGCAGGGCATATTTCTAGGATGGAAAACCACCGCCTTCCCAAGATTGCCCTGTATGGCGAACTCTCCACCGGCCATCGAAATAGAGGGGCACCAAAGAAGAGGTACAAGGACTCCCTGAAGAAATCCCTTAGCACCTGTCACATCAACCATCACCAGTGGTCTGACCTAGCCTCAGATCGCAAAGCATGGAGGCACACCATCCACCAGGCTGTCTCTTCCTTTGAGAACACACGCATAGCTGGTCTTGAAGACAAAAGGAGATTGAGGAAGAATCGCACTGCTACAGGACCAACGCTAAATCAGACTTTTCCCTGCAGCCGCTGTGGCCGGACCTGCCTGTCCCACATTGGTCTTGTCAGCCACCAGCGAGCCTGCAGCAAACGTGGACTATTGCACCCTTCTTAAATCTTCGTTCGCGAAGCCAAGCCGAGAGAGAGAGAAGCCTCCCTGAGCCACCTGGTGGGAAGGGCGGGATATAAATCTCAGATAAATAAATAAAAAATAAAAATAAAATAGGAAGCCCTAATAGCAGCCGGGCAGCGGCATTCTGCACTAGCTGCAACTTCCGGGTTCGGCACAGGGGCAGCCCCATGTAGAGGGCATTACAGTAGTCCAACCTCGAGGTGACCGTTGCGTGGCTCATCGTTGCCAGATCACTTTCCATCTGGATTTTGCCAGTTCACACATCAAAATCCAGTTGGAAACTGGATTGAAAGTGCATCATTTAGTGTGTATGATCACAGCCTGTGTGGCTCTTTGTAAAGTGCTGGGTTCGGAGACGTTCAACAGCAACAATTCTTTATTAGCGATCACACAACAAAACAACATGGTGAGTCCAGGTCCCCGTTTATATGCATGTACCCGGAACGACCCCCTCTCAAGTCCAGTCCAATCGTGACCGGTTAAAGTTCACGCCACAGTTCTTAATAGGCGGTCCAGTCTAGTTCCTTCCTCGTAAGAGCCCCTTGGCGCAGAGCGGTAAAGCTGCAGTATTGCAGTCGGGGCCCTCTGCTCACGACCTGAGTTCGATCCCAGCGGAAGCTGGTTCAGGTAGCCGGCTCGAGGTTGATTCAGCCTTCCATCCTTCCGAGGTCGGTCAAAGGAGTGCCCAGCTTGCTGGGGGGAAAGCGTAGATGACTGGGGAAGGCAATGGAAAACTAACCCGTCAAAAGTCAGCCGTGAAAATGTTGTGAAAACAATGTCACCCCAGAGTCGAAAACAACTGGTGCTTGCACAGGGGACTACCTTTACCTTTTTAGTCAGGTGACCCACGGTCTCCCACGGTTCACCTGAGCATGCGAGGCAGTGGTGTGTTGTAAATGCAGGGACCAAAATGCAGTACACAACACTCTTGAAGCCCCCACTGCCCCGTCGGCCAGCTTGGAGAAGGCATTTGTCTCTTTACATATGAACATATGAAAATGCCTTATACTGAATCAGACCCTTGATCCATCAAGTCAGTATTGTCTCCTCAGACTGGCAGCAGCTCTCTAGGGTCTCAAGCTGAGGTTTTTCACACCTATTTGCCTGGACCTTTTTTAGTTGGAGATGCCGGGGATTGAACCAGGGACCTTCTGCTTACCAAGCAGATGCTCTACCACTGAGCCACAGCCCCATTCATGGCTCTCCAGGGTCTCAAGATGAGGTTCTTCACGCCTACTTGCCTGGACCCTTTTTAGTTGGAGAACCTGGGACCTTCTGCTTACCAAGCAGATGCTCTACCATTGAGCCACCGTCCATCCCCTGACCAGCAGTGGCTCTCCAGGGTCTCAAACTGAGGTTTTTCACACCTATTTGCCTGGACCCTTTTTAGTTGGAGATGCCGGGGATTGAACCTGGGACCTTCTGCTTCCCAAGCAGATGCTCTACCACTGAGCCACAGCCCCATTCATGGCTCTCCAGGGTCTCAAGCTGAGGTTCTTCATGCCTACTTGCCTGGACCCTTTTTAGTTGGAGAACCTGGGACCTTCTGCTTATCAAGCAGATGCTCTACCACTGAGCCACCGTCTATCCGCTGACCAGTAGTGGCTCTCTAGGGTCTCAAGCTGAGGTTTTTCACACCTATTTACCTGAATCCTTTTTAGTTGGAGATGCTGGGGATTGAACCTGGGACCTTCTGCTTACCAAGCAGATGCTCTATCACTGAGCCACAGCCCCATTCATGGCTCTCCAGGGTCTCCAGCTGAGGTTTTTCACGCCTGCTTGTCTGGACCTTTTTTAGTTGGAGATGCCGGGGATTGAACCTGGGACCTTCTGCTTCCGAAGCAGATGCTCTGCCACTGAGCCACCGTCCTTCCCCCTATCACTTCTCCAAGCCAAGCCTCTCAGCGACTTGGAGAATGCATTTAAAGTTGCTTTTTTTCCACCTCTCCCTCTGTCCTCATCTATTTTCCTTCCCATTCCAAAAAAAGGCTTTATTGGCATAACATTAAGCAAGTTTGGCCATCCCTGACATAGACTTTCCATCTCAACCCAGGATAGCTCTTCTTTGTTCCTCGAGAAACTGATTTTTCGCTGCTTTTTTTTTCGGATGCAAGTTTAATTCTCCCCCTCCCCCACAACGCTCCTGACACAGTAGACCGGCTGCTGTCTCTTCAAGTATTTTAAAAGGGGTAATGATTTTGCTTTCTTCTTCCCCCAGTAGGGAGCCTATTCATCCAGGCAGATATGATTTAAATATAAAGGAGAAGTTTACTGGAATAGAATTTAAGAATATTAAGAAGGGATTTGAGTTCCGAGAGAAAATATTAGCCACGGAGGCGTGGATAAGGATTTCGAAGGAATTTAATTAAAATTTAATCTCCTTTCTAATTAAATTTCCTTTTAATTAAACTTAAAATTAAATTTGCTTTGTTTAATTGGAGGAATTTAAAAAAGTATTACCTTGGAGTGTCAATCAATTATTTTAAATATATATTTAAAAGTTTGCTTCGGTTCACCCAGCTGAGAAGCCGGCGGGGGGGGGGGGGGCGGTCTCGCATTGATTTTTTTTTGGGGAAGGAAGTTTGGAAAGTGTCAGTTCCTTGATTCCGCAGGGCATTGTCTCCCTTCTCTTTCCATCCGACTCGCTCCGTGAAAGAAAATACCTTTTGATTCCACCCTGATCCATTTCTTCTGGGTCACCCGAACTTGCGCGCGAACTGACAGGCGTGTGGGGAGACGATGTGCCATTTGCGTAGGAGTCAGGTCGTGTGGTGCTCCCTCTTGGGCTCACTGCCGATGGACCTCCTGCTGAAGATTAAAATCCACCTCTCTTCCGCCACAGAGGCCTCGGTCCCAACCTTGGCAAAGGCAACAGAAATTCTGGGCCTCTGGATTCCGTTTGCCCCTCCATCTGTTCTCCCAAATCCAGGAGTGTTAAAGTCCTGTTTCTACGGCTTAGGCGTCTCTTTTTCCCTCTCTGCTTTTTCACCTCTTTTAATCGGCTTTCTTTCCTGTATCAGAGTTTGCTGGACTAGAGGTATGAGCGCTCTACCTTCTTTAATGAACACCAAAGGGAATTTAGCTTCCCGCTGCTTCTGCCAGCTGTTTCTTCAGCTTTCAAAACTTTCCAAAACAAAGGACTGATCTAAATGGTAGTTTAGGATAGGCTCCTCAGCTCTGGGTTAAAGCCTGAGAAGGGCAGAGTTTGGGGAGGGGAGGGACTTTAGTGGGGTAAAATGCCATAGAATTTGCATCCCGAAGGGGCCACTTTCTCCAGGTAGGACTGCCAAGTTCCCGGGGCTGAGTGGGAGTTCTCCCACCCTGGAGGATCCTCCCCCAACATTGCTGGCACGATGACATCACTTGGAAGTGATGTCATCGCACCGACGACATCATGCGCCGGGCGCTCTAGGAACGATCGGGAGAACTCTATGGTTTTTCCAGACGCTCTAGCAATTTGGGAGGGAAACTCTATGGCACCATGGAGTATGCCCACCCAAATTGCTAGAGCGTCCGGAGGCCGCGGGGGACTTGGCAACCCTATCTCCAGGTGAATGGATCTCTGTCACCTGGAGGTCGGTTCCAATCCCAAGAAACTCCAACTACCTAGCTTGGAAAGGAAGAGAGCATGGTGCAGGCTGATCACATCAGATCTCAGAAGCTAAACAGGGTCAGTACTTGGATGGGAGACCACCAAGGAAGACTATGTAGAGGAAGGCAACGGCAGATCACTTCTGCTTCTCACTTGCTTTGAAAGCCCTTTGGTAGGGTTGTTATAAGCCTTGGAAGCCCTTTGCTAAGATTGCCATAAGTCTAAGCTAGGTAGGGTCAGTACTTGGATGGGAGCCAACCAAGGAAGACTCTGCAGAGGAAGGAAATGGCCGACCACTTCTGCTTCTCACTTGCCTTGAAAGTCCCTGGCTGGGGTGTGTGTGTAAAGTATTATGCAGTCACAGCTGATTTATAGTGATCAAGGGGCTTTCAAAGCAAGCGAGAAGCAGGAATGATCTTCTGCAAAGCCTTCCTTGGTGGGCTCCCATCTAAGTACTGAACTTGCTTAGTTTTCAAGATCTGACCGGATCCGGCTCTACTATGTCGCTTTCCCTCCCTTGCTCACAAGGGAAGATGAATTCAGATACTAAGGAGCTAGGAAAAATACTCAGATGTGAGCAGGGCTTTTTTTTTAGCAGGAACACACAAGAACACAGTTTTGATTGGCTTGGTGTGAGGGGGTGTGGCCTAATATGCAAATGAGGTCATGCTAGGCTTTTTCTACAAAAGAGTTCTGTGTGAAACAATGGTGGCATCAGGGGATGTGGCCTAATATGCAAATGAGTTCCTGCTGGTCTTTCCCCTACAAAACAAGCCCTGCTTGTAAGGCCATTCCTGAATGTTAAAAATGTTAAAATAGTCCAGTTTTTATACACACACACATATATACACACACACACACATACACACATACATATACACACATATGCATACACATGAACACACATATGCATATATGCAGATACACATATATACACACATACACACACATATGCATACAGATGATAGACAGATAGACAGACAGACAGACAGACAGACAGACAGACAGACAGACAGACAGACAGACAGACAGATAGATAGATAGATAGATAGATAGATAGATAGATAGATAGATAGATAGATAGATAGATAGAGGTTTTGCACAGGGCGGGGCCAACTGCCCAGTGTACCTGATGGAAAGAATTCTCTTAACCCTTTCCCTCCCAAATCCTCTTGCATGCAGAGTTACAATAGCCAACATTTTGATCTGGGAAATTTGCTTTGGTTAACATAAGAACATAAGAGAAGCCATGTTGGATCAGGTCAATGGCCCATCCAGTCCAACACTCTGTGTCACACAGTGGCCTATATATACACATACACACACACACACACGCACTGTGGCTAATAGCCACTGATGGACCTCTGCTCCATATTTTTATCCAATCCCCTCTTAAAGCTGGCTATGCTTGTAGCTGCCGCCACCTCCTGTGGCAGTGAATTCCACATGTTAATCATCCGTTGGGTGAAGAAGGACTTCCTTTTATCCGCTCTAAACCGACTGCTCAGCAATTTCATTGAATGCCCACGAGTTCTTGTATTGTGAGAAAGGGAGAAAAGGACTTCTTTCTCTACTTTTCCCATCCCATGGGTTGTGAATGGGTGTTGTTTAGGTGGAATCTTGAATAGGAAATCTTCAGCTGTACATGCCTAATAGGTTGGTCAACACACAACCCGCCCACTCTTGTGTATGATCAATGCACAGCAGATTTAAGCCCTTAAGTACCGGAGGCAATTTCTTCCTTGGGAGTGACTCCCTCCAAGGGAAATGGTATTCAGGTTGGGCTTTGATGAGTTACCTTCCCATTGCATGTTCCTAGTATAAAATAAAGCCAGCAGCTAATACAATTCCCTGGGTAGAAGTGAACACAAGGAGGCAAGAGGAAAATGAATTATCTAACGCTCAGACAAACTAGACAGACTTATAAATACAACCACAACCCCTTGAAAGAATATCAATAAATTAACACCTTCAAACCTCCCAAGGTTCGACGCTTTCACCTATCAAAGATTTCAGGTTTTCACGGCTGGTAACATCATTAGGGTTTGTAGAATCTTTCGGGCTCAAGTGCCATGGAGAAAGTTTTCCCTCCAGACGTTTCGTTCTCAGCTGCGGAGAACATTCTCAGTGGCGTTGCAGCCGGAGCAGGCGCTCTGACCTTCTTGGCTGCTGTGCGTTGAGTGGGGCCAGGGCTGCTGGAGAGCTGCTATTTCTAGGTTGGAGGGGGTGTGATGAAAGGGCAATTGGTTTGTGGATGTGCCCATTGTTTGGTGGGGCTTCCTGGAAGGGTAGTGATAAGGAAACTGGCTGTTGAATGCGAACATTGTTCTGTGTTAATTGCTGGGAGGGTTGGAAGGGGTTTGAAGATAAGGAAGATGGTTGTTGACTGTGCTGATTGTTCTGTGGAATTTGCTGGTTGTTTTGAGACTTTCTGCAATTTATAGTCTGTGGGGTGTTTTGCAGAGTTGGGTACCAAGATTGGTGGATGAAAATGCCTTTTTCCTTTCTGTTAAAATTGTACTGGATTTACAAACACCGTCGAGAACATACTTCATGCACAGTTGGAGAATATATATTTTTATCACCTTTGAGTGTTGTATAAGTCTACATATTTCTTGGAAGCTTCAAACTGTAATGGAACTTGGTGGTTTGGTTTATGTTATTCTGAATTGTATTTATTGGCAACAGTGTGTGTATTTTGAATTTTTCTCATGTAACACTAGTGTTTTGTGTATTATTTATGTGTTGGAGATATTTGGTAAGAACATAAGAAAAGCCATGTTGGATCAGGTCAATGGCCCATCCAGTCCAACACTTTGTGTCACATAAGAACATAAGAGAAGCCATGTTGGATCAGGCCAATGGACCATCCAGTCCAACACTCTGTGTCACATAAGAACATAAGAGAAGTCATGTTGGATCAGGCCAATGGCCCATCCAGTCCAACACTCTGTGTCACATAAGAATATAAGAGAAGCCATGTTGGATCAGGCCAATGGCCCATCCAGTCCAACACTCTGTGTCACATAAGAATATAAGTGAAGCCATGTTGGATCAGGCCAATGGCCCCTCCTGTCCAGCACTCTGTGTCACATAAGAACAGAAGAGAAGCCATGTTGGATCAGGCCAATGGCCCATCCAGTCCAACACTCTGTGTCACATAAGAATATAAGTGAAGCCATGTTGGATCAGGCCAATGGCCCCTCCTGTCCAGCACTCTGTGTCACATAAGAACAGAAGAGAAGCCATGTTGGATCAGGCCAATGGCCCATCCAGTCCGACACTGTTGGATCAGGCTCAAAAAGGATATTATAGCACTTGAAAAAGTGCAGAAAAGGGCAACTAGAATGATTAAAGGTTCGGAACACTTTCCCTATGAAGGAAGGTAAAAACGCTTGGCGATCCTTAGCTTGGAGAAGCATCGGCTGTGGGGTGACGCAACAGAGGTTTACAAGGAAGGAAAGCGGCAGAGCTTCCTTGGCCCAGTTCCCTGGATCCCATGGGAGAAATGCAAAGAAAGAGCCTTTAAGACCCGTAAGTGCTAATGTTTTAAGCATGCTTTAAGTTTTTTTTTTAAATAATTGTATTTGTCTGTGCCCTTTATAAAGTTTATATCTCTGCTACCTGGCATTACATTTTATGACACACACGGCCTGCCCCAACAAGGTCTCATTTATGTCAGATTCGGCCCTCATAACAAATGGGTTCAACACCCCCGAAGCTACCTTATACTGACTCATCCAAATGGGCAGCCGTGTTGGTCGGAAGCAGTAGAACAACGTAGGAGTCGAGTGCACCTTTAAGACCAACCAAGTTTTATTCGGAATGTAAGCTTTCGTATGCTCCGAGCACACGTTCTGAATAAAACTTGGTTGGTCTTAAAGTTGCACTCGACTCCTACTTTGTTCTACTGAATCAGTGCCTTGGTCCATCAGGGCCAGTAACTAACTAATTAATTAATTAATCAAATTTATTTTGTTCATTTAGAAAAGAGCACAAAAGTCGGCTTGAAACTCAACATCAAAAAACTTAAGGTCATGGCATCCGGCCCCATCACACCTCGGCAAATAGAGGGGGAAGACATGGAAGTCGTGACAGACTTCCCATTTCTGGGATCCAAGATCACTGCAGATGGTGACTGTAGCCATGAAATTAAAAGACGTTTGCTCCTTGGGAGGGCAACTATGGCAAACCTGGGCAGTATAACAAAAAGTAGAGACATCAGCCTGCCAACAAAAGTCCGTATAGTCAAAGCGATGGTATTCCCAGTAGTAATGTATGGCTGTGAGAGCTGGACCATAAGAAAAGCCGAGCGCAGAAGAATAGATGCTTTTGAGCTGTGGTGCTGGAGAAGATTCTTGAGAGTCCCTTGGACTGCAAGAAGATCCAGTCAGTCAGTCCTAAGGGAAATCATCCCAGACTGTTCCCTGGAAGGTCAGATGCTGAAGCTGAAGCTCAAATCCTTTGGCCACCAAATGAGAAGGGAGCACTCACTGGAGATGATCCTGATGCTGAAAAAGACAAAAGGCAAAAGAAGAAGGGGACGGCAAAAGGTGAGATGGCCAGACAGCGTTACTGATGGAACAAACATGAATTTGAGCAGACTTTGGAGGATGGTGGAAGACAGGAGGGCCTGGCGTGACTTTGTCCATGGGGTCGCAAAGAGACTCAACTGTGCGACTGAACAACAAAGCCCACCCTGACAGTATATGTCACTTTAAGGGTTCATAATACTGTGGTAAGATTATGTAACTCCCACTATACAGCTGAAAACTAGAAGCATGTGAGCAACATGTGCTGCTCATTAGCTAATTGGGCAATGGGATTGGCTAATGGATGTATAACAACAGTGGCCACACTTCTAACTCTTGTGGGTGAATATCGGAGGAGAGACATGGAGAGGAGTTTGGAGAGTGGCTTGTTACTTTGTTGGATTGATGGACTGCATTGGATTTATGGACTGGTAAACGACTATTCTTCTGGACTGTGATATTGTACCTCTATACTGGCTGGACTGAATGTGAGTGACCTGACCATTGGACTGACTTTGACTTATGCATTTTGCCTGAACCCAAATATACTGTTCGAACTGGCTGTTGTTGAGTTTGTCTTCACTAGAACTATAGCTGGGCTTGGCTGATCAGTCTGCTCCACACAAAGAACTTCCCAAACTCTGACACACCCTTTCCCGTGAAGGGCTCAGGGCAGATTCCAACAAGCTAAAACATTAAAACCAACAATAAAACATCAAAAATAGTTAAAACAATTAGACCAATACTTTAAGTCAATCATTTAAGATGGCACGGATGGTATAAGCACTTGAGGGCGTAATTATCCTGAGCAGCCTGTGTTGCCCCAAGATGTCAACAGTCTTGGCCCCAAATGAAGTGGCAGCTGGACGGTGTCGTACGGTGAGACGTCCGCTTGCCTCAACCATAGACCTGATGGAACAGCTCCGTTTTACAGGCCCTCTGGAATGGTAACAAATCCGGAAGCGCCCGAATCTCTGTAAAGAGCCGATTCCACCAGGTTGGGGCCAGGGCCAAAAAGGCACTGGACCTGGTCGAGGCAAACTGGACGTCCTTTGGTCCAGGGATGATCAGAAGATGTCAGCTGGATGATGCAATGGTCATATCTATTCAGTCTGGCAGCAGCTCTCCAGGGTCTTAGACTGAGGTCTGAATGGCCAAATGGTTTTTTTTTAAATTTGTGGTCAAAGGCCATTAATTGTAAGAGTCCCCTGTGCATATGAACATATGAAGCTGCCTTATACTGGATCAGACCCTCGGTCCGTCAAAGTCAGTATTGTCTACTCAGACTGGCAGCGGCTCTCCAGGGTCTCAAGCTGAGGTTTTTCACACCTATTTGCCTGGAGCCTTTTATAGTTGGAGATGGCAGGGATTGAACCTGGGACCTTCTGCTTACCAAGCAGATGCTCTGCCACTGAGCCGCAGCCCCATTCGTGGCTCTCCAGGGTCTCAAGCTGAGGTTTTCCATGCCTACTTGCCTGGACCCTTTTTAGTTGGAGAACCTGGGACCTTCTGCTTCCCAAGCAGATGCTCTACCACTGAGTCATAGCCCCATTCATGGCTCTCCAGGGTCTCAAGCTGAGGTTTTTCACACCTATTTGCCTGGATCCTTTTTAGTTGGAGATGCCGGGGATTAAACCTGGGACCTTCTGCTTACCAAGCAGATGCTCTACCACTGAGCCACTGTCCTTCCCCTAAGAGACTGCAAGGACCAGTCGTTTCCGACTCTGGGGTGACTTTGCTTTCACAGCAGACTTTTGATGGGGTGGTTTGCCATTGCCTTCCCCAGTCTTCTACACTTTCCCCCCAGCAAGCTGGGGACTCCTTTTACCGACCTTGGAAAGATGGAAGACTGAGTCAACCTCGAGCTGGCTACCTGAAAACCCAGCTTCCACTGAACTCAGAGCTTAGGACTGCAGTACTGCAGCTTTAACACCTCCTTAATGAAACAGAGGAGATTAATTTCAGCACAAAACATAGTTTGAGGTCTTTCACATCACCTACTCTGAGACCTTTTAACTGGAGATGCTGGGGATTGAACCTGGGGCCTTCTGTGTGCCAAGCAGGTGCTCTACCAGCGAGCCGTAGCCCTTCCGATGCTCTCTCTTTCCTCGGCGATGCTCAGTTGCTCCTGCTATGTTACCTCGGCTGTTTCCTGCTAGAGATTTCTGGCACCGAGCTGTCCTTTTGCACCTGCATATATTTTCATAAGAAAAGCTCAGAGCCCACGCGGAAGGATTAAATAAGGACGGCATATATCTCCCATGCAAATTTTTGACACCTCTGCATCCATAATTTATGGCGAGTTGTTACAAAGGTAAACAGATTTTTTATTTACTATGATTTTCATTCCTCCTCTCGCCAGCTGGAAACCACCTCATTTGTTTTCTCTTTCACCCCAGACAGAAGCCTAAATAAATAATTAGTTCCCTCACTTCTTTGGGTGGTTCTCCCCACCCCCCACCCCGTTGCCGTTGACTGTGCCTTGTCTAAGCCATGTGCTTCAATGTTCCCTCTAAGCTGTGCAGTCTCGTGAGCAAAAATTCTAATTCATGAGTTGCTGGCATGGAAGTTGTGAGCTATTGCATAAATTAATTTGTTCCGGGGCCATTTCCCCTGAGCTAAGACAAAAATGTGTGAGCTGGAGGCTAAAAAATGGTGAGCTCGCTCACGCTAACTCAGCTTAGAGGGAACCCTGCCGAAGACCAGGAATTTTTTTGTAGCAGGAACTCCTTTGCATTTTAGGCCACACACCCCTGATGTAGTCAGTCCTCCTGGAGCTTACAGGACTCTTAGTACAGGGCCTACTGTAAACTCCAGGAGGATTGGCTGCATCAGGGAGTGTGGCCTAATATGCAAAGGAGTTCCTGCTACAAAAAAGCCCTGCCAAAGACGCTTTCCAAGATGCCAAAAAATGCCCCCTGACTTAGGGCTGCCAAGCCCCCAACATTGCCAGCATGATGACTTCACCCATAACTGGTATCATCATGCACTGGCTGCTCTAGGTGTTTCTGGGGAAACTCTATGGTTTTCCCAAACACTCTAGCATTTTGGGAGGAAAAACTCTATTGTACCATAGAGTTTTTCCCTCCCAAAATGCTAGGGGTCTGGGAAAGCCATAGAGTTTTCCCAGAAACTCCTAGAGTGGTCAATGCGCCACATCCCCAGCGCGATAACGTCACCAGCGAGTGACATCATCACACCGGTGATGTCACGCAATGGCCACTCTAGGCATTTCTGGAAAAACTCTTATGATTTTCCCGGATGTGCTAGCATTTTGGGAGGGAAGACTCAATGGTACAATAGAGCACGAAGCAAGTCCCCCACTGGAGGCTGGCGGGGAACTTGGCAACCCTGCCCTGACTTCCACTTTCAGCACATTAGCAACTGAGTTTTACTGCGTGAAATGGCAAGCTTTACTAGCAAGCAATCCTTAAAGTGCATGGAAAGTGGATTGAAAGTGCATTGTTCACTGTGTGTGAAAGTGCCCTATAATCTTTAACTAGGGGTTCCTCACTCACTCATATCGCTGGCACTGAATTAGCCACTCATCTCTGCCTGCCCACAAGATCCTGATAAGATGTCCTCTCTTAATATGCACCATTTTAATGGCATCGGAGGTACTTTTATTCATATGTACGTTCACATTACTGGAATATAAACTTCACCCAACCGCAGCTGCAGAGGGCTAGCATCTCTTGAACAGAGTGAAGGGGCAAAGTCATTGCCAGAGGATGTCATGATGACCACGGGGGGGGGGGGGGGAAGATAGCTTACAAAGGGGATTAGATAGTTTCATGGAGGATAAGTAGGGTCGCCAAGTCCAATTTAAGAAATATCTGGGGACTTTGGGGGTGGAGCCAGGAGACTTTGGGGGTGGAGCCAGGAGACATTAGGGGTGGAGCCAAGATCAAGGCTGTGACAAGCAGGGAGTTCTGGCCATCACATTTAAAGGGACGGCACCTTTTCAATGCCTTCCTTCCATAGGAAATAATGAAGGATAGGGGCACCTTCTTTTGAGGCTCATACAATTCCTTCCTTCCATAGGAAATACAGCCCCTCCCAGAGCCCCAGATACCCACGGATCAATTCTCTATCACACCCTATGGGAATTGGTCTCTATAGGGAACAATGGAGTGCCCAGCAGACATTTCCCCCCCCCTCCCCCACTTTCTGATGACCCTGAAGTGGGGGGAGGGCCCCTACCTGAGGATTGGCAACCCTACACAAAATGGTTGCCACAAAATGGCTGCCACCAGAGGCAGAGCTCGCCACAAAATGGCTGCCGCAGCTTACCTTCCGCCACACAGTAAAGATGGTTATGCTGTGGTGGCAGTTGCTGCTGAAGCAACATTTTAAATAAATTGCCCAGCCTATCAAATCTCCAGCGGCCTATCAGAAGGTTTCCTGGGCAAAAGACCCACCTGGCCCCACCCTTTTCCTAAAAACAGTTGGAAAGGTATCAGAGAGTGTTATGGTGCCCACAGGACACAAATTGGGGACCTTTCATCTGTGGCTACCACTTAGGGTTGCCAAGTCCAATTCAAGAAATATCTGGGGACTTTGGGGGTGGGGCCAGGAGACTTTGGGGGTGGAGCCAGGAGACATTGGGGGCGGAGCCATGAGCATGGGTGTGACAAGCAGAATTGAACTCCAAGGGAGTTCTGGCCATCACGTTTAAAGGGACAGCACACCTTTTAAAATGCCTTCCTTCCATAGAAAATAATGAAGGATAGGGGCACCTTCTTTTGGGGCTCGTAGAATTGGACCCCCTGGTCCAATACTTTTGAAACTTGGGGGGGCATTTTGGGAAGAGGCACTAGATGCTACTGAAAATTTGGCACCTCTACCTCAAAAAACAGCCCCCCCCCCAGAGCCCCTGATACCGGCAGATCAATTCCCCATCATTCCTTATGGGAATTGTTCATGGAGGTGCATAATGGCTGTGGGGGTGGGGCTTCCCCTGCCGGCCAGCTGGCTGGGGGAGGGGGGAAGCCTGTAAAACCGGGGGCATCTCCCGCTGGGACCTGGGGATTGGGAAGCCTACTACCACTCTATCCCACTCAGTTGGAAATGACTCACTAGGTGCTTGAAAGCTTTCGGTCTATGTGGGGCCACCACTAAAGTTGCCCAGACCGGAAACTAGTTTTCCTCTAAGGGGAAAAAAAAGAAAAGAAATGTAACTTGCAGCTTCAGCACCTAATTCCATAAAATTATCTGTCAAAAGTTGATATTTAATTCCCTACGCTTGCATTTCCTTTGTAAGTTCCTGGAACATTAGGCTACATTTGCCATTAAATACGTTTCTTTTTCTTCCCTTGCGTGTGTCAAAATTTTTATCTCTATTACCCACAAAGTGAGGGGGGGGGAGGGAGAGAAATTCTTTTAAACTGTTTCAACAGCAGCTAGTTCAAACTGGAGGCTTCCCGCTGCTTTTGCTGAACGTTCTCTACTGAATGGGCCAACCGAGCGTCCTGATTTTTTGCATTTATATGTGCAAATACTGTTCTGCTGGCAAAATAACTTTACTTTTTTTTTTTTTTTTTTTGCTGAGTTCCAAGCAGAACTTGCCTGAAACGGGAAGACGTCATGGCTATTTCAAAAACTTTTTGCATCTGAGTTATCCTGATTATAACTATTAACATACCTTATTGGTGTGTGAGCCAGTGCGAGTCAGTTTGGTGTAGCGGTTAACAGCGTTCCTTCTAAGCGGAGTTAGCGTGAGCCAGCGCACAGATTTTTAGCTCCCAGCTCACACATTTTTGTCTTCGTTCAGGAAGGAAGACCACAGAGCACACTGATTGATGCAGTAGCTCGCAACTTTAATGCCAGTAGCTCACAAAGTAGCATTTTTGCTCACAAAACTCTGCATCTTAGAGGGAACGCTGGTGGTTAAGTGTGCGGGCTCTTATCTGGTTTGGTTCCCCGCTCCTCCACTTGCAGCTGCTGGAATGGCCTTGGGTCAGCCATAGCTCTGGCAGAGGTTGTCCTTGAGTCTATGACATGTTAAAATAATATGACATGCAGTAAAGTTGGATCCCAATAGGCAGCTGTGTTGGTCTGACACAATAGAACCAAGCAGTAGACAAGTCCACATTTAAGACCAACTAAGTTTTATTTAGAATGTCAGCTTTCGTATGCTCTTAAGCAGACTTCATCAGACAAAATGGGAATGGCAAGCAGCAATTCTTAATATAAGTGGGCAGTGTGGAACCATGGGAATGTTTTTAGCAGATTAAAAGAATCACAAATAGCGACAAGAACGTATGAACATAAGAGAAGCCATGTTAGATCAGGCCAATGGCCCATCCAGTCCAACGCTCTGTGTCACACAGTGGCCAAAAAAGAAAGGAGGTTCACAACTGGGGTTAGAAGCCCTTCCACTTTGCCCCCCATCAAGCACCAAGAATACAGAGCATCACTGCCTCAGACAGTTCCAATTACATGCTGTGGCTAATAGCCACTGATGGACCTCTGCTCCATATTTTTATCCTAACTCCTCTTGAAGTCGGCTACCACCTCCTGTGGCAGTGAATTCCACATGTTAATCACCCTTTGGGTGAAGAAGGATTTCCTTTTATCAGTTCTAACCCGACTGCTCAGCAATTTCATTGAATGTCCACGAGTTCTTGTATTGTGAGAAAGTGAGAAAAGGACTTCTTTCTCTACTTTCTCTACTACTGAGAGCCAGTTTGGTGTAGTGGTTAAGTGTGCAGACTCTTATCTGGGAGAACCGGGTTTGATTCCCCACTTCTCCACTTGCACCTGCTGGAATGGCCTTGGGTTAGCCATAGCTCTGGCAGAGGTTGTCCTTGAAAGGGCAGCTGCTGTGAGAGCCCTCTCAGCCCCACCCACCTCACAGGGTGTCTGTTGTGGGGGAGGAAGGTAAAGGAGATTGTGAGCCGCTCTGAGACTCTTCGGAGTGGAGGGCGGGATATACATTCAATATCTTCTTCTATCTTCTTCTCCATCCCATGCATAATTTTGTAAACCTCTATCATGTCATCCCACAGTCTACATTTCTCCAAGCTAAAGAGCCCCAAGTGTTTCAACCTTTCTTCATAGGGAAAGTGTTCCAAACCTTTAATCATTCTAGTTGCCCTTTTCTGGACGTTTTCCAATGCTATAATATCCTTTTTGAGGTGCGGTGACCAGAATTGTACACAGTATACAGGGGCATTATAATACTGGCTGATTTCTTTTCAATTCCCTTCCTAATAATTTCCAGCATGGCGTTGGCCTTTTTTATTGCAATCGCACACTGTCTTGACATTTTCAGTGAGTTATCTACCACGACCCCAAGAGCTGTCTCTTGGTCAGTCTCTGCCAGTTCACACCCCATCAACTTGTATTTGTAGCTGGGATTTTTGACCCCAATGTGCATTATTTTGCACTTGGCCACATTGAACCTCATCTGCCACATTGACACCCACTCACCCAGCGTCAACAAATCCGTTTGGAGTGCCTCACAATCCTCTCTGGTTCTTACCACCCTCAGCAATTTAGCGTCATCTGCAAACTTAGCCACTTCATTGCTTACTCTCAACTCCAAATCATTTATGAACAAGTTAAAGAGCATGGGACCCAGTACCGAGCCCTGCGGCACTCCACTGCTTACTCTTCTCCACTGCGAAGACTGCCAATTTATACTCACTATCTGTTTCCTATTAATTAGTCAGGTTTTTTTCCACAAGAGGACTTTTTCTTTTACTCCATGACTCTCGAACTTACTAAGGAGCCTTTGATGAGGAACTTTATCAAAAGCTTTCTGGAAGTCAAGGTAAACAACATCTATTGGGTCCCCTTTGTCCACATGTTTGTTCACCCCCTCAAAGAACTGTAACAGGTTAGTGAGGCAACATCTTCCCATACAGAACCCATGCCTTACAGAACCCATCTTCCTCAATAACTTGCATTCATCAATGTGCCTACTCATTCTGTCCTTGATAATGGTTTCTACCAACTTTCCCGGTATTGAAGTCAGACTGACTGGTTTGTAATTTCCCAGATCTCCTCTGGAACCCTTTGTAAAGATGGGGGTGACATTTGCTACCTTCCAGTCCTCAGGAATGGAGGCAGATATCAATGAAAGATTACATATTTTTGTCAGAAGATTCACAAGTTCAACTATGAGTTCTTTCAGAACTCTTGGATGTATGCCATCCGGACCTGGTGACTATTTAGTACATCAGTTGTAGGACCTCCTCTCTTGTCACCTCAATCTGACTCAGGTCTTTCAACACCCATTCCAAAATTAGTGGTTCTGGAGTGGGCAAACACTTCTTGTCTTCCATAGTGAAGACGGAGGGAAAAAATGCATTCAGCTTCTCAGCCATCTCCCTATCCTCCTTCAGTAATCCTTTGACCCTTTGGTCATCCAAGGGCCCCACTGCCTCCCTGGTTGGTTTCCTGATTCTAATATATTTGAAGAAATTTTTATTGTTGGTCTTTATGTTTTTTGCAATATGCTCCTCATAGTCCCTTCTTGCCTGCCTGATCACAGTCTTGCATTTGATTCGCCACAGCCTGTGTTCCCTTTTATTGATCTCACTTGGACTAGCTTTCCACTGCTTAAAGGAGTCCTTCTTACCTTTTACAGCTTCCATTACTTTGTTTGTTAACCATGCAGGCCTTTTCTTATACCTGTTTGTGCCTTTCCTAACTTGTGGTATATATTTTATCTGAGCTTCTAGGATTGTAGTTTTAAATAGGCTCCAAGCTTCCCCAAGGGTTTTGACTGTATTTACCTTTCCTTCCAGTTTCCTCTTCACATGCCTCCTCATCTCAGTGAATTTACCCCTTTTAAAGTTAAACGTGGTTATGCAAGTCTTTTGGGGCAACTCTCTATTTATAGAAATGGTGAAATCAATAACGTTATGGTCACTGCTCCCAAGCGGTGCGATTATTTTTACATCTCTCACCAAGTCTTGGGCATTACTTAGGACCATATCCAGGATCGCCCCAACCCTGGTAGGTTCTGTGACTATCTGCTCCATAGCACAGTCATTGAGAGCGTCTAGAAACTCAATCTCTTTCTCTTAACCAGAACACATATTGACCTAATCAATCTGTGGGTAGTTAAAATCACCTATTACGACACAGTTTTTACATTTAGCTTTAATCCTTCCATCATATTATAATCGCCCTCTATCTTTTGATTTTGCGGGCGATAACAAACTCCCATAGTTAAATTTCCTTTTGGGCCCTCTATTTTGACCCAAAGCATTTCTAGAAGGGAATCTAATTCTCTGACCTCAGTCTTACTGGACTGTATACCCTCTCTGACATACAGAGCCACCCCACCTCCAACTCTTCCCTCCATATCCTTCCGATATAACTTATATCCAGGAATCACCGTTTCCCACTGATTCTCCTCATTCCACCAGGTTTCTGAAATTCCCACAATGTCTTTGTTTTTCCCCAACACTAAACATTCCAACTCACCAATTTTACTTTGAACATTCCTAGCATTTGTATGCAAACATCTATAATTTCCCAGGCAAGTTAGGCTTGCAACCTTCCTCCTGCTGCCTCGAAACTTTGGCAGACAGTCCATACTGTTTGTTACCATCTCAGTGGACAACTCTGATCTATTACCCAGTAGAAAAATAACAGCTAACCCTTCATCTCTTTGAGATGAGTCCTCCCGAACCAGAGACATTTCATCTCCTGTCGGCTTTCCCCCAAGATTTAGTTTAAAAACTGCTCTGCCACCTTTTTGATTTTAAGCACCAGCAGCTTGGTTCCATCTGGGGACAAGTGGAGACCGACTCTTTTGTACAGCTCCCACTTGTTCCAGAAAGCATCCCAGTGCCTAACAAACTTAAACCCTTCCTCCCTACACCATCCCTAGAATCTTCCTCCCTAGAACCTTTTGTTTCCCAGTTTTAGTCTGAAGAATTCGGTTGAATTACAGCAGATGGTTACATTCAGCGGTTCTCGTGAGTAAACTGCCCAAGTGAGATCACAAAAGCATGAGCTTGCAAAACTGTGTTTATTTTGTCTGCTTTTTGTGTGTGAGTGTGTGTGTGTTCAGTTTCATTTTATGGAAGTGCAGTCAGCTGCTGGAGGACAAGGAAATGATGACTGTACTAAGGGGAACTTCACTGCTGTATTTTTATTTATTTATCTTAGGGAATGGGAACGTCTCCTGGCTCCACCCCCAAAGTCCCCAGATATTTTCTGAGCTGAGCCTGGCAACCCTATAAAATGTTGTCTTTAAGTATGGGCACATAATATAATTCAGTGTCAATATTTCATGCCCAAGAAATTATCTGCAATGTCATCTAACCATTCACCATTATGCTGGAGGAAATGTGGAGAAGTAGGTACTTTCGCCCACTGCTGGTGGCAGTGTCCCATCATTAAAACTTTTTAGCAAGAAGTCCTTACTCATATTCACCTAATTACAGGCTTTGCAATTCCATTTTCGCCTCAATTACTTTTCTTAAACCTCTGGACTGGAATACAAATTCCTTGTCATAAACAAGATCTAATTTCAAGTCTCCTAGTAGCAGCCAGAACTGCAATTGCCTCATCATGGAAATCTCCTCAAACTCTCTCAAGCTGTTATCAAAGATTTCAGGTTTTCACGGCTGGTAAAATCATTAGGGTTTGTAGAGTCTTTCAGGATCAAGTGCCGTGTTCTACTGGAGAAAGTTTTCCTTCCAGACGTTTCGTTCTCAGCTGTGGAGAACATCCTCAGTGGCGCTGCAGCCGGAGCAGGCGCTCAGACCTTCTTGGCTGTTGTGCATTGAGTGGGGCCAGGGCTGCTGGAGAGCTGCTATTTCTACGCTGGAGGGGGTGTGATGAAAGGGCAATTGGTTTGTGGATGTGCCCATTGTTTGGTGGGGCTTCCTGGAAGGGTAGTGATAAGGAAACTGGCTGTTGAATGTGACCATTGTTCTGTGTTAATTGCTGGGAGGGTTGGAAGGGGTTTGAAGATAAGGAAGATGGTTGTTGACTGTGCTGATTGTTCTGTGGAATTTGCTGGTTGTTCTGAGACTTTCTGCAATTTATAGTCTGTAGGGTGTTTTGCAGAGCTGGGTACCAAGATTGGTGGATGAAAATGCCTTCTTCCTTTCTGTTAAAATTGTGCTGGTGTTTGTAAATCTCTCAAGCTGGTTTGCCAAAATCTGGGACATCCTTATCATGGAAAAAAAATCACTGCTCACATACAACACGCTGAAGTTTGCCCTAAAAACTCACATTTCATGGAAAAATGGTCTTCATTTGTAGATTATGTAGCAGTTCATGATCTCCAACCATACAATTAAGATTATCCCAACTTACTCTATCTCTGATTTTTTCCCCTCTTTTGAAATATCTTCTTTCCTCCTCTGTTGGTGCTAGTCATGGTCTACATCTTGCAAAAGGTGCATACATTACTCTTTGCACTGATATTCTTTAAATTAGGTTTAGGTTTTAGGTTTTAAATTCCATAATTGACTGATTATGGCATCTTACATAACTTGATGTTAAATTACTTGCTAGGTTTTCTATCTTTAAATTTCCTTTTTTTATACATAATGTGGCTGTTATGTTCTTGTCCAATACGGTTTACAGCTTGTTTATACATACTTCTTACTTAGCTATAGTCAATATTATTTACTGCACTGCAATGTTATTTAAAATGTTATTTACATCCTTGTTCCTTTGCAATCTTGTTTGTTTTTTTGTATTGGAAAACTTCAAAAAAAATGTTAATTACCAGACAGTGTCAATTTAAGGCTTATGAGTTATTATTTATAATCATACAGAAGTGGAAGATGTTGAAATTTTTGTATTTATGCATGGGATGGAGAAAGTAGAGAACGAAGTCCTTTTCTCCCTTTCTCACAATACAAGAACTCGTGCACATTCGATGACATTGCTGAGCAGTCAGGTTAGAATGGATAAAAGGAAGTTCTTCTTCGCCCAAAGGGTGATTGACATGTGGAATTCACTGCCACAGGAGGTAGTGGAGGCTATAAACATAGCCAGCTTCAAGAGGGGATTGGATAAAAATATGGATCAGAGGTCCATCAGTGGCTATTTGCCACTGTGTGTGTGTGTGTGTGTGTATATATATATATATATATATATATATATATATATATATATATATTGGCCACTGTGTGATACAGAGTGCTGGACTGGATGGGCCATTGGCCTGATCCAACATGGCTTCTCTTATGTTCTTATGTGACACAGAGTGTTGGACTGGATTAGCCATTGGCCTGATCCTACATGGCTTCTCTTAGGTTCTTATGTGACACAGAGTGTTTGACTGGAGGGACCATTGGTCTGATCCAACATGGCTTCTCTTAGGTTCTTATGTGACACACAGTGTTGGACTGGGTGGGCCATTGGCCTGATCCAACATGGCTTCTCTTATGTTCTTATGTGACACACAGTGTTGTACTGGAGGGGCCATTGGCCTGATCCAACATGGCTTCTCTTATGTTCTTCTGTGATACAGAGTGCTGGACTGGAGGGGCCATTGGCCTGATCCAACATGGCTTCTCTTATGTTCTTCTGTGACACAGAGTGTTGTACTGGAGGGGCCATTGGCCTGATCCAACATGGCTTCTCTTATGTTCTTCTGTGATACAGAGTGCTGGACTGGAGGGGCCATTGGCCTGATCCAACATGGCTTCTCTTATGTTCTTCTGTGTCACAGAGTGTTGGACTGGAGGGGCCATTGGCCTGATCCAACATGGCTTCTCTTATGTTCTTATGTGACTCAGAGTGTTGGACTGGATGGGCCATTGGCCTGATCAAACAGGACTTCTCTTATGTTCTTTTGAGACACAGAGTGTTGGACTGCAGGGGCCGTTGGCCTGATCCAACATGGCTTCTCTTATGTATTTATGCGGTGCTTATAGTTCTGTTCTGTCCTCTACACTATGGTCCTTTTTTCGTGAGTACTTTCCACCTGAACATTGGCAAACCTGGCTAATGCAGTGAATGTCCTGCAGGCAGGTGGTGTTTCTCTTTCTGTTAGGCCCAGGAGTCATTTTGTAGAAAAATAGGTGGTGAAGCTAATTAGCATAACTCATTAGCATATGCCATATGACTGGATGGGCCATTGGCCTGATCAAACAGGACTTCTCTTATGTTCTTTTGAGACACAGAGTGTTGGACTGCAGGGGCCGTTGGCCTGATCCAACATGGCTTCTCTTATGTATTTATGCGGTGCTTATAGTTCTGTTCTGTCCTCTACACTATGGTCCTTTTTTCGTGAGTACTTTCCACCTGAACATTGGCAAACCTGGCTAATGCAGTGAATGTCCTGCAGGCAGGTGGTGTTTCTCTTTCTGTTAGGCCCAGGAGTCATTTTGTAGAAAAAAAGGTGGTGAAGCTAATTAGCATAACTCATTAGCATATGCCATCGCCCCCTCCAGCCAAAAGCAACCTGATGAAAAGAAAGAAGAGCCCTGGGTGAGCGAGGCCTGCTTGAACTGGCTAGAGACCCAGCCAGCCGAAGCAGGCATCGTTTGTCTGGGGCTCTCCTGGGCTGAACCCCCCCCCCCCCAGTCAAAAGGCCAGCAAGCCACTCGCCACCCAAAATCACATAAAAAGTGGAGAAGCAATGGGTGGGCTTCTCCAGGGATTTAGGAGGGTTGCTGGGGGCGTGGCAAAGCCCCTGGTGGCTGGCTGGCTGCCCGCTCTCCTAATCCAGGGATTGTTCTGCAGCTGCACTGACTATTCAATGGACAAGGTAGGTGGGAAGGAAGAGGGGGAACCCTCAGAAAGTTTTAGGAGCTGCACTCTCGTGAGCTCCTGCTGAATCTGAGGCCTGGTTAGGCCTACAACCAGAACTTGAGGTCCATTTCTGCCCTTAGTACAGATGCCTGACAAAATTTGTGTTCTTTCTGCATTATTTCACCTCTGAGGAAACTTCTGAAAAAAAAAAAAGGAAAGATTGATTTAAATGGAAATGCATTCAAATAAATGGATTTCCCCCCATTTCTGGTTTGAAGGTTGTTTCTCTCAGCAGTCTCTCCTGTGTGGGGGAAAAAAAGGCCCATTTGAAAGTATGATGACTCTTTCGTGGGGGCGATCCCGTATCTCCGTCTTTCTCCTCATTTCTAACAAGGTCTTTTTTTTCCTTTTTCTTTTTTTTATTGTATCAGGTTTATTGAAATGGTATGCAAAACAGGGACCGGCAGCTACAACAGGAGGCAAGGAGGGAATTGGAGGATTTGGCGATTTCGAGAGATGCGGAAGAACAAGATGTACGATTTTCCAAAGTGTTTATTCTTAGGCACCGTCTACCCGGCCCATATTTTATTCCGCAAATGGAACAGAAGTGCTGGTATTAGTACCAACTGAAGCAAGTCCATGACTATCATTAACTTCTTCGGGGAGGAAATAACTCTACTCAAGGTGAAGACAGATGTAATGTTTTAATGGCGGTCACAGCAGGAACCTACTTGTGATCTCGGCTTCGTAATTTGCCTTATAGCACACGTACCAGGAGGTTACACGCTGGCTCAGGCATCCGTCCTCCCATCTGCCTTTTAATAAAATGTCAAACCTGCACACACGTTACTGGGAACACATGGACAGTGAAGTAGGACTGTATGTGGGCGGTAGGCCCAATTCAAGAAGTATCAGGGGGCTTTGGGGGTGGAGCCAGGAGACTTTGGGGGGTGGAGGCAGGAGACACTGGGGGTGGAGCCAGGAAGAAGAAGAAGAGGAGGAGGAGGAAATTGGATTTATATCCTGCCCTATATTCTGAATCTCAGAGCGGCTCACAATCTCCTTTACCTTCCCTCTAGGCTTCCCAACCCTCCCGCCCTGGCAGGGGACCCCTGAATTTTCAGCCTCCTCCCCTGCTCTTAAAAAATCTGGGGGCGGGGGGAGAGAGAACAAACCTGTAGGCATCATGTTGTTTTACATCTTGGGATCCGTTTTTAAAATATGTCCCTTTAAGGCTGCACAGGAAACAGGAAACAGGAACGGCCCCTCCCTTTCTTTTCCTGTGCAACTTGCTTTCGTTTTCACAGCCAGCAAATTCTGCTGGAAGAAGTACGGTAAGTATTTGTGTGTGTGTGTGTGAGAGAGAGAGGGAGGGGGCAGGGAGGGGGGATTCCCTGGTATGGAGGCCCCCCCCTTTAGAAAGCGTGGTGGGGAGGGAAATGTCTACTAGGCACTCTATTATTCCCTATGGAGAACGATTTCCTTAGAGAATAATAGGGAATTGATCCATGGGTATTGGGGGCTCTGGGGGGGGCTATTTTTTTGAGGTAGAGGCACCAGATTTTTAGTATAGCAGCTAGTGCCTCTCCCCAAAATACCCCCCAAGTTTCAAAAATATTGGACCAGAGGGTCCAATTCTATGAGCCCCAAAAGATGGTGCCCCTATCCTTAATATTTCCTATGGAAGAAAGGCATTTAAAAAGGCGTGCTGTCCCTTTAAATGTGATGGCCAGAACTCCCTTGGAGTTCAATTATGCTTGTCACATCCTTGTTCCTGGCTCCATCCCCAATGTCTCCTGGCTCCACCCCCAAAGTCCCCAGATTTTTCTTTAATTGGACTTGGCAACCCTACTTCCCTCCCCCCAACAGCACAACAGACACTCTGAGTATTTTCCCACAGAGCTTACCACGGAGCGACGTCCCTCTTCACCGCTCAGCGTCTGGGCGGATTTCCCACCAACTGCTCCACAGAACCAGGAAGTGCCGGGCCTTTTGCGTTGCAAATGTAAACCGCTAAAAACCAGTTTACGTTAGCGACGCAAAAGCCGCGGCTCTTCCTGGTACTGTGGAGCAGTTGGTGGGAAATCCACGCAGACGCTGCGCGGTGAAGAGGGATGTCGCTCCACGGTAAGCTCTGTGGGAAAACGCTCTCTGTGAGATAGGTGGGGCTGAGAGAGCTTTTACAGCAGCAGCCCTTTCAAGGACAATTCCTATGAGAGCTATGGCTGACCCAAGGCCATTCCGGCAGGTGTATCTGGAGGAGTGGGGAATCAAACCTGGTTCTCCCAGATAAGAGTCTGCGCACTTAACCACCAGACTGGCTCACAAGGTTGGGACAAGCACAACTGAACTCCAAAGGGAGTTCTGGCCATCACATTTAAAGGGACCGCACGCCTTTTAAATGCCTTCCATCCTTTGGAAATAATGAAAGATGAGGCACCTTCTTGGGGGGCTCATAGAATTGGACCCCCTGGTCCAATCTTTTTCAAACTTGGAGAGTGTTTTGAGGAGAGACACCGGATCTTATGCTGCAAATTTGGTGCCTCTACCTCAAAATACAGTCTGTCCCCCCCGAGAGCCCCAAATACCCACGAATGAATTCATTATATGCTAAGGGAATCTGTCTCCATAGGGAATAATGGAGTGCCCAGCAGACATTTCCCTCCCCCTCCCCCCTGCACTTTCTGATGACTCCGAAGTGGGGGGAGGGCCTCCAAACTGGGGGATCCCCTGTCCCCAACTGGGGTTTGGCAACCCTAGTGGGTGACCCCTACTCGAAATCTCCATACATTCACACAAAAGCCTCCATAGGTGCCAATACCTGGGAAGCTATCTCTGAGGACCGATAACCCTCATCAGGCCAAATTCTTACTCATACAAAAGGAGTAGGGTTGCTAAGAGCTTAGAATTGTGACTAACAGGGCATCCGTGTCAGGATATGTCGGCCAGTGAATCTGAGCGACTACAAGCAAGTTACGGATTCTGGATGTACTTCCCTATGTAGAAGGGGAAACTTGATAGAGGTCCAGGGGTCATTTTATAGAAAAAGAGGTGCCTGATCTCATTAGCACAACTCGTTTGCATAACTCATTTAGAATCATAGAGTTGGAAGGGACCTCCAGGGTCGTCTAGTCCAAGCCCCCACACAATGCAGGAGATGCACAAATACCTCCCCCTTAATTCAAGAGGGGATTGGATCAACATATGGAGCAGAGGTCCATCAGTGGCTATTACCCACAGGGTATCGATGGAACTCTCGGTCTGGGGCAGTGATGCTCTGTATTCTTGGTGTTTGGGGGGCATAGTGGGAGGGCTTCTTGTGTCATCCTGGCTCCACTGGTGGACCTCCTGATGGCACTTGGAGTTTTTGGCCACTGTGTGACACAGATTGTTGGACTGGAGGGGCCATTGGCCTGATCCAACATGGCTTCTCTTATGTTCTTCTGTGACACAGAGTGTTGGACTGGATGGGCCATTGGCCTGATCCAACATGGCTTCTCTTATGTTCTTATGTGACACAGAGTGTTGGACTGGATGGGCCACTGGCCTGATCCAACAGGGCTTCTCTTATGTTCTTATGTGACACAGAGTGTTGGACTGGATGGGCCATCGGCCTGATCCAACATGGCTTCTCTTATGTTCTTCTGTGACACAGAGTGTTGGACTGGATGGGCCATTGGCCTGATCCAACATGGCTTCTCTTATGTTCTTATGTGACTCAGAGGAAGTGGGCAGTGAGTTAGTATGCAAAATGATGGAAAAGTTTGTTAGCGTGTTAAAAGAGCCACAAGTTGAGGTCTGGTGGTCAACACAAACTAACAATCCCCAGACCCCCAACTTGTGATTCTTTTAATCTTCTAACAAGCATTTCCATCATTTTGCATGCTAATTCACTGCCCACTTTCTCTATATCAGGGGTGGTCAAACTTGCTTAACGTAAGAGCCACATAGAATAAACATCAGATGTTTGAAGAAGAAGAAGAATCGTGCATTTATACCCTGCCCTTCTCTCTGAATCAGAGACTCAGAGCGGCTTACAATCTCCAATATCTTATCCCCACACAACAGACACCCTGTGAGGTGGGTGGGGCTGAGAGGGCCCTCACAGCAGCTGCCCTTTCAAGGACAGAGACTCAGAGTGGCTTACAATCTCCCATATCTTCTCCCCACACAACAGACACCCTGTGAGGTGGGTGGGGCTGAGAGGGCTCTCGCAGCAGCTGCCCTTTCAAGGACAGAGACTCAGAGTGGCTTACAATCTCCCATATCTTCTCCCCACACAACAGACACCCTGTGAGGTGGGTGGGGCTGAGAGGGCTCTCGCAGCAGCTGCCCTTTCAAGGACAGAGTCTCAGAGCGGCTTACAATCTCCTATATCTTCTCCCCCCACAACAGACACCCTGTGAGGCGGGTGGGGCTGAGAGGGCTGGCTTGGAGAAGTGATTTAAAGAGACAAATGCCTTCTCCAAGCTGGCTGATGGGGTAGTGGGGGCTTTGAGAGTCACACACCATGTGTGAAAGAGCCACCCCTGATGAAAGGCCAGTTTGGCCATCCCTGGTCTATATTTAGGACTGCTTGCCATTCTATCCTATTGTCTGATACAGTGTGCTTCTAGCACACGAAAGCTTACAACTCTGTTGGTCTTAGAGGTGCAGTTGACTTCTGCTTTGTTCTATAGTCAGATGTATAGTTTGAACTTCAGGAAAGCGAATGTCGACAAAGTTAGAGCTGCAATGGGTAAAATCCCATGGTCAGAAATACTTAAGAAGGAGGGAGTTCAAGAAGGGTGGGAGATTCCTAAAAGCAAAATATTGAAGGCACTGTCACAAATGATTCCTATGAGAAGGAAAAGTGGGAGGCGCTGAAAGAAGCGAAGGTGATTTTGCAAACAGCTCTCTAAAAACTTGAGAAGCAAAAAACGGGTCTCATGGAGGAAATGGAAGGAGGGTCTTATAACCAAGGATAAAAAAGGTAAAGGTAGTCCCCTGTGCAAACACCAGTCATTTCCAACTCTGGGGTGACATCACACCTTGGCTCTTGCAGAGTTGCTTTCAATTCCTTCAGCCTTTCCTCATAGGACTTGGTCTCCAGACCCCTCATCCTATATAGGACAGCCCTTCAAGGACTTGAAGATGGAGATCCTATCACCTCTCAGCCGCCTCCTCTCCATGCTAAACATGCCCATCTCCTTCAACCTTTCCTCATAGGACTTGGTCTCCAGACCTCTCATCCTCTATAGGACAGCCCTTCAAGGACTTGAAGATGGTGATCCTATCACCTCTCAGCCGCCTCCTCTCCAGGCTAAACATGCCCAGCTCCTTCAGCCTTTCCTCATAGGACTTGGTCTCCAGACCCCTCATCCTATATAGGACAGCCCTTCAAGGACTGGAAGATGGTGATCCTATCACCTCTCAGCCGCCTCCTCTCCAGGCTAAACATGCCCAGCTCCTTCAACATTTCCTCATAGGACTTGGTCTCCAGACCCCACATCCTCTATAGGACAGCCCTTCAAGGACATGAAGATGGTGATCCTATCACCTCTCAGCCGCCTCCTCTCCAGGCTAAACATGCCCAGCTCCTTCAGCCTTTCCTCATAGGACTTGGTCTCCAGGCCCCTCATCCTCTATAGGACAGCCCTTCAAGGACTTGAAGATGGTGATCCTATCAGCTCTCAGTCGCCTCCTCTCCAGGCTAAACATGCCAGCTCCTTCAGCCTTTCCTCATAGAACTTGGTCTCCAGACCCCTCATCCTTTATAGGACAGCCCTTCAAGGACTTGAAGATGGTGATCCTATCACCTCTCAGCCGCCTCCTCTCCAGGCTAAACATGCCCATCTCCTTCAACCTTTCCTCATAAGGACTTGCTCTCCAGACCAATGAGAAGAAGAAGAAGAAGAAGAAGAAGAAGAAGAAGAAGAAGAAGAAGAAGAAGAAGAAGAAGAAGAAATAAACAAACAAAAAATTATAAGTAAAGAAGATCAAGAAATCAAGAAATTCTGGCTTTTGTGGTTGAATGTCACTTGCTGTTAGAAGCCCACGGTAATGCTGATCACCACTCTGGGGTCAAAGAGCAATTTTCCTTCTGGTCAGTTTGGCCAGGGATCCTGGAGAATTTTTTTTGCCATCTTCTGGGCATGAAGCAGGAGTCACTGGGGTGTCTATGTGTGATGGAGGTATTTACAAATGTCCTGCATTGGACAATGACCCTGGAGGTCCTTTCCAACTCCATGTTTCTAATCCTTCACAGGCTCCGGTCTAATTCTTTGTGACATGCAGCTCGCTTCTCCTTTGCCCCCTAATTCCAAGCTGAACCTTCTCAACTGCATCTTCAAGGGGTGGGGAGGTGGGAAACCCTTTCCTATGCAAGCGTTCTTTCCCACACATTGACACACAAACCTATGTGTGCCCACAAGAGGGCCGTTCTTCTTCCGCGACATCTGTAGCCTGCCACTCTCTCAAACCCAGCGAACGAAGCTGACACAAGCGATGCGGGATGTCGAAAAGGTGGAGACACGTCGGCTCGGGCCTGCCGCTGAAATTAATTAAGTCGCCTCGCTGGTTGCCGCCGAGGCATCGTAATAAGCACGAAGGGAACGTTCTCTTTTTGCCTTATCATTCTGGAGGAATTAGAACACAGCGGTATCGTTTAGCAACCCAGATGGTTTATCATTTTGCGGTTGATGTCAACACAGGGATGATGGGAGGGGAGGGATGTCAAATGAGTGACAAGAACAATTACAAGCCAAGCGCCCTCTTTGATTACAGATATTTATTCACCTGGCAGAAGTCACCGTGTCTTAGAATCATAGAACCATAGAGTCGGAAGGTACCTCCACGGTCATCTAGTCCAACCCCCTGCACAATGCAGGAAGCTCACAAATACCTCCCCCTAAATTCACAGGATCTTCATCATTGTCAGATGGCCATCTAGCCTCTGTTTAAAAACCTCCAAGGAAGGAGAGCCCACCACCTCCCGAGGAAGCTTGTTCCACTGAGGAACCGCTCTAACAGTCAGGAAGTTCTTCCTAATGTTGAGCCAGAAACTCTTGATTTAATTTCAACCCACTGGTTCTGGTCCTACCTCCTGGGACCACAGAAAACAATTTCACACCATCCTTTATAGGACAGCCCTTCAAGTACTTGAAGATGGTGATCCTATCACCTCTCAGCTGCCTCCTCTCCAGGCTAAACATCCCCAGCTCCTTCAACCTTTCCTCATAGGACTTGGTCTCCAGACCCCTCACCATCTTCGTTGCCCTCCTCTGGACCCGTTCCAGTTTGTCTATATCCTTCTAAAAATGTGGTGCCCAAAACTGAACACAATACTCCAGCGATACCATCACTTCATGTGATCTGGACAATATACTTCTGTTGATACAGCCCAAAATTGTATTTGCCTTTTTAGCCACCACATCACACTGTTGGCTCATGTCCACTAAGGCCCCAAGATCCTTTTTGCTGAAAGATAGGCATCTTGCATCCTTCTTTCCCAATACCCACCTGCCCCATGCCCCAAATCCAGGGTTTTCTGCTCAAATATTCCAACTTTTCCAAAGAAAAAAAGGAAGATGATGACGATATTGAATTTATATACCTCCCTTCACTCTGAATCTCAGAGTGGCTTACAAGCTCCTTTACCTCCCTCCACTCCCGAACAGACACCCTGTGAGGCAGGTGGGGCTGAGAGAGCTCTCACAGAAGCTGCCATTTCAAGGACAACTCCTGCGAGAGCTATGGCTGACGCAAGGCCATTCCAGGAGCTGCAAGTGGAGAGAACATAAGAGAAGCCATGTTGGATCAGGCCAATGGCCCATCCAGTCCAACACTGTCACACAGTGGCCAAAAAAATCAGGTGCCATCAGGAGGTCCACCAGTGGGTCCAGGACACTAGAAGCCCTCCCACCATTGCCCCTCCCAAGCACCAAGAATACAGAGCATCACTTGCCCCAGACAGAGAGTTTCAACAGTACACTGTAGCTAATAGCCACTGAGGGACCTCTGGTCCAGATGTTGCTCCAATCCCCTCTTGAAGCTGTCTATGCTTGTAGCCGCCACCACCTCCTGTGGCAGTGAATTCCACATGTTAGTCACCCTTTGGGTGAAGAAGTGCTTCCTTTTACCCGTTCTAACCCGACTGCTCAGCAATTTCATTGAGTGCCCAAGATTGGGGAATCAAACCCGGTTCTCCCAGATAAGAGTCTGCGCACTTAACCACGACACCAAACCGGCTCCCATTTCTGCTGTTATTCCCAACCTTCAGCTTGACAGATGCTCCTTTGTACGGTATTTACGAGCCCCCTTGCTTTCAACGGGATCTTGATTTCTCCGGTCTCGCTGTGCTTGTAAAACAAGAACCTAATAGCCAGAAATCAAGCAAGCGGAGGGGGGGGGGGCGGGGAGGACGTAAGGCTGCAACGCTGTCTCTCTGCAGATCCAATGTAATTGCCTTGTGTCTCTTGCTACATGCATAATGTAGCTCTTAGTTACAGATTGCCCTAGATCCCAAAGCCCCAATTCTTGGTTCTTGATGTTGTATCTCATTCCTACTGCTGAGATTACCCAGGAAAAAACACAAACAGGTACAAATTGCACGGGCTTCTGGCTGAGAAGGTAGAACGCAGACCCTGGTTTTAATCCCGTTTTGCGTAGTAGTAGTAGAAGATATTGGATTTCTACCCCTGCCTTCACTCCGAAGCTCAGAGCAGCCTAAATCTCCTTTGCCTTCCTCCTCCACAACAGACACCCTGTGAGGCAGATGAGGCTGAGAGCTCTCCCAGAAGCTGCCCTGGAGAGCCAGTTTGGTGTAGTGGTGAAGTGTGCGGACTCTTCTCCGGGAGAAGCGGGTTTGATTCCCCACTCCTCCACTTGCACCTGCTGGCATGGCCTTGGGTCAGCCAGAGCTCTGGCAGAGGTTGTCCTTGAAAGGGCAGCTGCTGTGAGAGCCCTCTCCAGCCCCACCCACCTCACAGGGTGTCTGTTGTGGGGGAGGAAGGGAAAGGAGATTGTGAGCTGCTCTGAGACTCTTCGGAGTGGAGGGCGGGATATAAATCCAATATCTTCATCTTCAATATCTTATCTTCTTTCAAGGACAGCTGTACAAGAGAGCTATGGCTGACCCAAGACCATTCCAGCAGCTGCAAGTGGCGGAGTGAGGAATCAGTTTTAATTTATTACGGTCAACTGGCCAGCAATAACTATATACGAAGTCACCGACCATAATTTCTGACTACATAAAAGCATTCTCATATTCAAATTCCACCAACGTTAAACCTTAAAAATGGCATTATTAACCATCTCTGCTTTGTTAAAGACTTCCACTTATTTATGGCTAAAACCCAATATTTTGCTGCTGCCTGAGTTACAGACTTCTTAGTCTCTTCCAATAAGTATTTCAGTAGCACAACGTCTGCAAATTTCAGATAATTATCTATAGGTTTAAATTTAGAAAGTACTGGAAATATTAACTGATGTCTCTCTCTGAGAAGGTAGAATGCAGACACTGGTTTTAAGCCTGTTTTTCATAGCAGTAGAAGAAGCAGCTACTGGATTTCTACCCCACCTTCATTCAGAATCTCAGAGCAGCCTACAATGTCCTTTACCGTCCTACCCCACAACAGACACCCTGTGAGGCAGATGGGGCTGAGAGAGCTTTCACAGAAGCTGCCCTTTCAAGGACAACTCTTTAACATCTTTTTAATTAGCAAGATGCTATGTAACATCTTTATGCGCCCCCTTGCCCAGATTGCCTGGAGACATGGACTGGGTTGCCATCAGTACGCTGATGACACCCAGCTCTATCTATTGATGGGTGACCGGACTGGCAATGCCCCGGAAAATCTGGACCGAGCGTTGCAAGCCGTGGCAGACTGGATTAAGCTGAGTGCGTTGAAATTGAATCCAGCAAAGACAGAGGTCCTTTGCCTGGGTTGCGGCGGTTTAGGGAATGGGGTCTCCCTCCCAGTTTTTGACGGGGTGCAACTGGTAGCAGTGCGCAGAGTTAAGAGCTTGGGAGTTCTACTGGAGCCTCCCTTGACAAAGGAGGCCCAGATAGCAGCTACTGCCAAGTCCGCCTTTTTTCATCTTAGACGGGCGAGGCAGCTGGCAACAGTGATCCACGCAACGGTCACCTCGAGGTTGGACTACTGTAATGCCCTCTACATGGGGCTGCCCCTGTACCGAATCCGGAAACTGCAGCTAGTGCAAAATGCAGCAGCCAGGCTGCTACTGGGACTGCCTTGGTGGGCACATGTGCAGTCTGGGCTGCGAGAGTTGCACTGGCTGCCAATTGTTTACCGGGTTCGTTACAAGGTGCTGGTCATTACCTTTAAAGCCCTATATGGTTGAGGACCTGCCTACCTTAGGGACCGCCTCTCTCCATATGTTCCCCAGAGAGCACTGCGATCAAGCTTAAAAAATCTTCTTGAAATCCCTGGGCCAAAATAAACTAAATTAAAAGCTACCAGAGAACAGGCGTTCTCTACAAAGGCCCCCCAATGGTGGAATCAATTGCCGGAAGAGGTGCGGGCCCTACGGGATCTTAACCAGTTCCATAGGGCCTGCAAAACTGCCCTCTTCCAGCTAGCTTTTTAAGACAGAACTCCTGATAAGATCAGTACTACCGAGCCATCATACGCCATTCGATTATATTTTAATGTCATATTGTTTTATTGGTTTTATTGTTTAAATTATTAATTATATTATTTATTGTTTATCTGTATCATGGTTTACCATGTCTTGTTAGCCGCCCTGAGCCTGCCTAGGTGGGGAGGGCGGGGTATAAATAAAAGTTTATTATTATTATAATAACTCTGCGATAGCTATAGCTGACCCAAGGCCATTCCAGCAGCTGAAAGTGGAGAAGTGGGGAATTAAACCTGGGTCTCCCAGATAAGAGTCTGCACACTTAACCACTACACCAAACACTTGCCAAATTGCAACCAAATTATGGTGACCACATAAAGTTGTCAAGATATGAATTAAGGTGATTTGCCACTGCCTGCTTCCATGTATCAATCCTACGCTTTCCTGGTGGTCTTCCAATAGGTGTAGTGGTGTACTCATGGGGGGGGGGCATTCAAAATTAACTTAGTAGAAGCTTGGTGAACCACATCTTCTGGAATTAGGGAGTAGAAAGGATAGAACTAGAAACATCAATGAAATTGCTGAGCAGTCAGGTTAAAACGGATAAAAGGAAGTACTTCTTCACCCAAAGGGTGATTAACATGTGGAATTCACTGCCACACATATATTGGCCACTGTGTGACACAGAGTGTTGGACTGGAGGGGCCACTGGCCTGATCCAACATGGCTTCTCTTACGTTCTTATGTGACACAGAATGTTGGACTGAATTGGCCACTGGTCAGATCCAACATGGCTTCTCTTATATTCTTATGTGACACAGAATGTTGGACTGGATGGGCCATTGGCCTGATCCAACATGGCTTCTCTTATATTCTTATGTGACACAGAGTGTTGGACTGGATGGGATGCTGGCCAGATCCAACATGGCTTCTCTTATGTTCTTATGTGACACAGAGTGTTGGACTGGATGGGCCACTGGCCTGATCCAACAGGGCTTCTCTTATGTTCTTATGTGACACAGAGTGTTGGGACTGGATGGGCCACTGGCCTGATCCAACATGGCTTCTCTTATGTTCTTATGTGACACAGAGTGTTGGGACTGGATGGGCCACTGGCCTGATCCAACATGGCTTCTCTTATGTTCTTATGTGACACAGAGTGTTGGACTGGATGGGCCACTGGCCTGATCCAACATGGCTTCTCTTATGTTGTTATGTGACACAGAGTGTTGGACTGGATGGGCCACTGGCCTGATCCAACATGGCTTCTCTTATGTTCTTATGTGACACAGAGTGTTGGATTGGAGGGGCCATTGGCCACATCCAACATGGCTTCTCTTATGCTCTTATGTGACACAGAGTGTTGGACTGGATGGGCCACTGGCCTGATCCAACATGGCTTCTCTTATGTTCTTATGTGACACAGAGTGTTGGATTGGAGGGGCCATTGGCCACATCCAACATGGCTTCTCTTATGCTCTTATGTGACACAGAGTGTTGGACTGGATGGGCCACTGGCCTGATCCAACAGGGCTTCTCTTTTGTTCTTATGTGACACAGAGTGTTGGACTGGATGGGCCATTGGCCTGATCCAACAGGGCTTCTCTTTTGTTCTTATGTGACACAGAGTGTTGGACTGGAGGGGCCATTGGCCACATCCAACATGGCTTCTCTTATGCTCTTATGTGACACAGAGTGTTGGACTGGAGGGGCCATTGGCCTGATCCAACATGGCTTCTCTTATGTTCTTATGTGATTCAGAGTGTTGGACTGGATGGGCCACTGGCCTGATCCAACAGGGCTTCTCTTATGTTCTTATCAAAGACTGCAGAGTAAGCCTGGGGCTGCACATTTACCTCATTCTGTATGCCACTGAAAGCCATTGAAACCCTGGCCGTAGGCACAACATGACATGTGAGAAGTAAAGGGTTCTTAGCACATGCTCCTTGACCTTTGGATCTGTGCAAATCATGAGGGGATTAAACAGCGTCACGGTCCCTCACTGGCCATTTAATGACATTACTGGTTATGTGTTGACATCACCAGGGGTTGTTTTGTAGAAAAAGAGGTGGTGGAGCTCATCCAGGGATTGTTGTGCAGCTGCACCTACTATTCAATGGCCATGGAGGTGGAACTCTCAGAAGGAGGAGGTGGAATTCTCAGAAAGGTGTGCTCCTGTGAGTTCCCACTGAATCTCCCAATGCCACTCCCTCATGAATCTGGAAGTTATCTCAGAATGTCACTGAAGTATGCCAGGACACTCTATGGTTAAACCATAGAGTTCAGCCCAAGTGCCAGAGCATACCCAGTGTCCTCCAGCAAACTGCAGCTATCACTTCTGAGTGCACAGGGAATGAAGATAGTATGTCAGGATTGTGTTGCTGCATGGACTGTAATTACCCCAAGACTTCTAGACATCAAGATGGCGTTAGATAACTCCTCTGTATATTTTCCAAGAAAAACAGAGACCTGTAGAAATTGAGATTATAGAATCATAGAGTTGGAAGGGACCCCATCTAATCCAACCCCCTGCACAATGCAGTAAATTCACAAATACCTTCCCCCAGGGTAGGGTTGCCAATCCCCAGGTGGGGGCAGGGGATTCCCCGGTTTGGAGGCCCGCCCCACGCTTCAGGGTCATCAGAACGCGGGGGGAGGGGAGGGAAATGTCTTCTGGGAACTCTATTATTCCCTATGGAGATTTATTCCAATAGAAAATCATGGAGAATTGATCCACGGGTATCTGGAGCTCTGGGGGGGTGTTTTTTGGGGTAGAGGCACCAAATTTTCAGTATAGCATCTAGTGCATCTCCCCAAAATACCCCCCCCCCCAAGTTTCAAAAAGATTGGACCAGGGGGTCCGATTCTATGAGCCCCAAAAGAAGATGCCCCTATCCTTTATTATTTCCTGTGGAAGAAAGACATTGAAAAGGTGTGCCATCCCTTTAAATGTGATGGCCAGAACTCCCTTTGGAGTTCAATTATGCTTGTCACAGCCTCGATCTTGCCTCCACCCGCAAAGTCTCCTGGCTCCACCCCAAAGTCCCCAGATATTTTTTGAATTGGACTTGGCAACCCTACCCCAGGGGTGGAATTCAACCAGGAGCTCCTTTGCATGTTAGGCCACACACCCCTGAGGTAGCCAATCCTCCTGGAGTTTACAAAAAAAAGAGAGCCTTGTAAGCTCTTGGAGGACTGGCTACATCAGGGATGCGTGGCCTAGTACGCAAAGGAGCTCCTGCTAGAATTCCACCCCTGCCTTCCCCTAAATTCACAGGATCCTCCTTGCTTTCAGATGGCCATCTGACAGATGAACCCAACTTCTCCCAAGTTGACACTGCTATTCACTAGCACTTTCGTGAGCACCCAAGGCACCGACGTCAGGTCAGAGGGGAGCACTTTGGATTGGAAGCATTTCTCTTCAATGCAGGAAAGAAGGAACTTCCTGTGACCCTTGACCTGCCCCTACTGGCCAACTGAGTGGTGACCAGGGCTGGTGCTAGACTTTCTGGTGCCCTAGGTGAGTCACCCACTAGCACCCCCATTATTATATATATATATATATATATATATATATATATATATATATATATATATATATATATATATATATATATATATATGGAAAATGAAGAGTGCCAAATTGAAACTTTTCACATTTTTAATGTGCTGTTTTTTTAATTTAATTTTTTTAAAAAAAAAAATTGTGCTAAGTTATAAAAAAAAATGTGAAAACACCAGGAAGGAGGGTGGCAAGAGAGGACAACGTGGGAGGCCAAGTCGCACATCGGGGAGAGGGGTGGCTTGGCTCTGTTGAGGACAGCTTGGTGGTGGGAGAGGATGAGGCGACAGCGGTCAGAAGCCAGTCACGCATCGGGGAGGGGGTGTCCAGCAGTGCCTCCTAAGCCTGGTGGCGCCCTAGACAAGTGCCTACTTTGCCAACTCCCATGCACCAGTCCTGGTGGCGAGAAGATAGCTCTGGCTAGGGGCGGGGGATTTGGGACGGGCAATCCTAGAACTCTGCTCTCTTTTGGGGGTTTTTTGGGGGTTTTTTTAGGGGAGGGACGGTGGCTCCGTGGTAGAGCATCTGCTTGGGAAGCAGAAGGTCCCAGGTTCAATCCCCGGCATCTCCAAAAAAGGGTCCAGGCAAATAGGTGTTAAAAACATCAGCTTGAGACCCTGGAGAACTGCTGCCAGTCTGAGAAGACAATACTGACTTTGATGGACCAAAGGTCTGTTTCAGTATAGGCAGCTTCATATGTTCATAGGTTCACTAAGGACAAAAAAAATCCCGCCCCCCCCCCCCCATTCTCAATCAGATGAACAGTATGAAGCGAGCTGGGCCAGCGATCGAACCCTGCACTGAGCCTTTTTACATATTCATCCGGTTCCCATGGGCTAATCTGCCTTCCAATCCCTTTACGATGTTCAAGAATTCTGACCAGCCGAGTTGGTAGACACGCACATCAAGAGTTATCAGTCCGAAGTGGATTTCTTCATTCCTTGCTCTCTCCTCCCTCCCTCTCTCTCTCTGTACCTTCTTCCCCGCCACGGGTGCCAGATCTGAATATCGCCCTCGAGTTCATGCATGGAAACGGAGAGAAAAGTAAGAAATAATAGGTTGTCAGCTCCTTTTTATAAAAGTGCATGCACCGGGAGAGAAAATAAAGGTACCAACGCCTTCCAAAAGGATCCTTCAAAAGCGTTCAGATAATACCCACATCTGCCTTAATGATGCCATTTAAGCTGTCATTTTCAGCATTTACCTCGCGGCATTCAAACGCGACCGCACTTAACGGGGTTTTTTTTCGGCAGGCCCAGTGCCAGTCTCCCACAGAAGACAGGGAGGGTGAAGGGGAAAAAAAAAAAAAAGAGAACGAGAAGGGGGAGAGATGCTGTACGGTACATTTCAAAGAGTAAACTCCACATGGGGAAATTAACGGTAATCTCGAGGCTGCCGCTGTTGAAGAGAAACAAAGCCAGCCGAGCGAATCTGGTACACCCTCTTGTTTCTTTTTCAGTTCCAACGCCGTGAAAAGATGTGCTCGGTAGGCGCTTTTCGTTGAAAGGCAAATGAATGGAAATTGTCAGCGTCCCCAATCCCAATGATAATTACGGCTGGCCAATGTAGGCCCCTGACTTGGGACCAGTTTGGATGGGAGTTTCCCTAGTGCGCATCCAAACACATAGGACTAAATCTCCGTAGGAATAACAGAGTTCCAGCAGACATTTCCCTCCCCTCCCCCCCGCTTTCTGATGACCCTGAAGCGGGGGGAGGGCCTCCAAACTGGGGGATCCCCTGCCCCCACCTGGGGATTGGCAACCCTAGGCCTCTTAGACCTGTTTTGTCAACCATACTGTTTAACATATACACGAGGCAGGCTACATGCGGAGGAGAGGGCAATCAAACACAGTCTCCCAAACGAGAGTCCGCCGCTCTTAACCACTACACCACCCGATGGCTCTCAAGCAGGCCTGTGATCACCAGCGATAGCGTTCTTTTTGCGTGTCTCTGTGTCTCGCACCTCTGCGTGTCTTCTGCCCCCCAGCTGAAAGAAAAATCTGCTCCTGTATCACATCTCAGAGGTTTCAACGTAATCTTCTTAGCAGCGACTTTAATTTAGAGCTACAACTGATTGTCCGTCCCGTGCACCCTTGAGAAGTTCAGAAAATGAGCTTCCTTTATTACTTCATTACTTTCATCTTTGCAAATCGAATTACCTCTGTCTTCTCTCCTGGTAAGGCTCTTATCCCTCTGACAACCAAGGGGGGGAAAAAGGGCAGACAAAAATCCATCAGATGCGGCATTTCACAGCGCCCTCACAGCTGAATTGATGAGAAAGTCTTTACCTGTTGAATCTTCGCTGACCAAGTGCTGCTATCACCATGAATGGCTTGCATGGGAAAAGCAATCATTGCCAAGCATATGCCACAGTCAGGGTTTTATTGTTGCCTCATAATTGTGCAAATGCATTTCTTCCTCCAAAGGAAACCTTCATGTAGTCTTCTTCTTCCTTCTTTGTCTCCTCCTTCTCCTTGTGTTGGGAGAGCTTTCCGGATACCACAGAATGCCAAGGAGAAGAGTTTGTTTGGTGTAGTGGTTCAGTGTGCAAACTCTTATCTGGGAGAACTGGGTTTGATTCCCCTCTCCTCCACCTGCACCTACTGGCATGGGCTTGGGTCAGTCTTAGCTCTCGCAGAGTTGTCCTTGAAAGGGCAGCTTCTGAGAGAGCTCTCTCAGCCTCACCTACCTCACAGGGTGTCTGTTGTGGGGAGGAAGGTAAAGGAGATTGCAAGCTGCTCTGAGATTCAGAGTGGAGGCAGGATATAAATCCAATATGATCGTCGTCGTCTTCTTCTTCTTCCCCTGTTTGAAAAGCAACCGATGAAGTAATTAAATAAATTCAGATCACACAGATCTGACTTGAACAGTTTATATGAACCACCAGGGTAAGCATATCTACACAAGAGGGACAACTTCAGGTTTGGGGTGGGTGCTGTTAGCAAGAAGATCTCTAATTCCTGACCCTCCATTAAATGAACTCTGGGTACTTCACCTTCCTCCGCCTAACACCATCCATGGTATCTCTGTTCCAAAGCAGTCACATTTGGCATACTTTAGCACAGTCCCTAGGTGTCTATCCCATGAAGAAACCAGAAATCTTCCTAGAGGTTGCACTTGACGTCACAAAAAACTTCTGGTGGGGGAGGATGTCAAGCAGGGCTAACTCTGATCAATAAACTGATGGGTTCCTGGCCTGCCACAAGCAGGCCTGGGTAAGATCACACTGAACCAAGTGCTGCTAGTTTATTATCCTTTCCTGGCCTTTCTTTGTTTTATGACTGTTAATTACAGTCCCATGAATCCTCCAGCGGGAGGAAGCACCATCCGGGCAATGCAAGGCCGAATGCCTGATAACGCCCTGGGTATGTATGTAGTTTTTCGCTTTAAAACAATTTTATTGATAACATATGGTTACAATATCTGATTATATCTTTACTATCTCTAACCCTATATGATATTTTCAATCCCCCCTCCCTCCGTTACTAGACTCCCGCCGAGGTTGTATACTTAAGTTCAATTATAAAGGTACCCTTAACCAATCAAAGTTCAATGTCTTTCTTTTCTCACATTCATATTAAAAAATTGTCCAATGTCTTTTTACATTCACTCTTGCTCTATATATCCTCAGAATGTATGTAGTTTTGATACTTTATGTGTGAATGCTCCCTCGCTTTCCTCCCCGTAGGAATCCCTTTGAAGTGCACCTTAAAACTTGTGTATCAATGAATTGGTTTCATTCTTCTCAAGCCAAGGCGTGAGCCCAAAGTAGCGGTCTATCAATAAACGTAGTCTTTGTATCCACTTTGACTCGTCATTGAATCCGCCTGCTTGACAGAGGTGATCTTCCATATGGACATACGAAACTGCCTTATACCAGATCAGACCATCAAAGTCAGAATTGTCTATTCAGATTAGCTGTGGCTCTCCAGGGTCTCAAGTGAGTGTCTTTCGCATCGTCTACCACCTGACCTTTTCCTCTGGAGCGTCTGGGGATTGAACCTGGGACCTTCTGCATGCCTAGCAAGATGCTCTACCACTGAACCATACACCCCATCCAGCTGTCTGGCTGTCTGGTTGTATGCGTTTATTTTAAACTGTATATTGGAATCAGGTTTAAGGGCAGGTGGGAAAGGTATAGCCTGATATTGTCAAATGTCAGAAATCAAGTGGGGTTGGTACTTGAATAGGAGGAGCTGTAGGTAAAACTCTGCGGAGGAAAGCAATGAAGAAGAAGACTGCAGGTTTATACCCTGCCCTTCTCTCTGAATCAGAGACTCAGAGCGGTTAACAATCTCCTAGAATCATAGAATCACAGAGATGGATCCAGCCCAACCCCCTGTACAATGCAGGAAACTCACAAACACCTTCCTCTAAATTCGCAGGATCTTCATTGCTGTCAGATGGTCGTCTAGCCTCTCTTTAAACCTCTCCAAGGAAGGAGAGCCACCACCTCCCGAGGAAGCCTGTTCCACTGAGGAACTGCTCCGTCGGAAGTCTTCCTAATGTTGAGCCGGAAACACTTTTGATTTAATTTCAACCCATTGGTTCTGGTCCTACCTTCAGGAGCCACAGAAAACAATTCCACCCCATCCTCTCTATGACAGCCCTTCAAGTACTTGAAGATGGTGATCCTATCACCTCTCAGCCGCCTCCGCTCCAGGCTAAACATGCCCAGCTCCTTCAACCTTTCCTCAGAGGACTTGGTCTCTAGATCCGCTCACCATCTTTGTCGCCCTCCTATATCTTTTCCCCCCACAACAGACACTCTGTGAGGTGGGTGGGGCTGGAGAGAGCTCTTACAGCAGCTGCCCTTTCAAGGACAACACCTATGACAGCTATGGCTGACCCAAGGCCATTCCAGCAGCTGCAAGCGGAGGAGTGGGGAATCAAACCCGATTCTCCCAGATAAGAGAGCTATGGCTGACCCAAAGCCATTCCAGCAGCTGCAAGTGGAGGAGTGGGGAATCAAACCCGGTTCTCTCAGATAAGAGTCTGCACACTTAACCACTACACCAAACTGGCTCCCAATGACAAAACATCTTTCCTTTTCACTTGCCTTGGAAGCCCCTTGTTGGGGTGGCTGTAAGACATACATATGCAATCAGTTCTGAGTCCCCAAGGTTGAGAAAAGCAGGGCTAAAATCAGGGCTTTTTTTGTAGCAGGAACCCCTTTGCATATTAGGCCACACCCCTCTTATGTAGCCAATCCTCCAAGAGCTCGTACTAAGTTCCCTGTACTGAGCCCTGTAAGCTCTTGGATGATTGGCTACATAATACAAGAACTCGTGGGCATTCGATGAAATCGCTGAGCAGTCAGGTTAAAACGGATAAAAGGAAGTCCTTCTTCACCCAAAGGGTGATTAACATGTGGAATTCACTGCCACAGGAGGTGGCGGCGGCCACAAGCATAGCCAGCTTCAAGAGGGAGTTAGATAAAATATGGAGCAGAGGTCCATCAGTGGCTATTAGCTATATATTTTGGCTACTGTGTGACACAGAGTGTTGGACTGGATGGGCCATTGGCCTGATCCAACAGGGCTTCTCTTATGTTCTTATGTGACACAGAGTGTTGGACTGGATGGGCCATTGGCCTGATCCAACATGGCTTCTCTTATGTTCTTATGTGACACAGAGTGTTGGACTGGATGGGCCACTGGCCTGATCCAACATGGCTTCTCTTATGTTCTTATGTGACACAGAGGGTTGGACTGGATGAGCCATTGACCTGATCCAACATGACTTCTCTTATGTTCTTATAAGAGGGGTGTGGCCTAATATGCAACCCAAAAAATGTATAAATAAGCGAACGAACCAAGGAACAAGCACAAAAAGTACATTCAGACACTCAACTCCATTCTCCTCCAGCCTGGAGCCCAGCAATTTGTCTCTCTTCATTTTTGGATGAGATGAAGTCGTCGTCTTTCTCATGTCACCGCATTTTTGCTTCCGATCTTCAGCGTCCTGGTTTGCTGCAAAAAAAATTAAATAAATAAAAAGCCCCTCTGGCAAAAATCCAAGGATGACGTCAGCCTCCCAAGTCCGGTCTACCTGACAACACCACATAGCAACAGAGCAAAAGGTTCTGCTGTTCTGCCGGGATGCGATAAGGGGTGGGGAGGTAAACAGTGGATGCGAAACAGAGGTGCAGAGAGACGATTAGAGGGGGAGATGCGGAGAAACTGGGCCAGAGTTCAGAGAAGTGTAGCAAAAAAATTGATTTGGGCGCTGGAGGGACTGATTTGCAAAAATGAAAAAAAAAAAAAAGAGCAAGTCTTTCGATATTTTTTGTAAAAAACAAAAAACATCCCTAAATTTGCACAGCAGGGCTGAGAAACGGCTACAGGGAAGGAGCTGGATGCAGAAAAAAAAAAAGAAAAAGATCTGAAGCAAGGAATGGAGGGGAAGGCCCAGCGTGTGGCAGTCACGCTCAGCGGGAGAAATGGGAACTCAAAAGAAGGATTTAAAAAAAAAAAAAGAACACTTGGGTGGGTGGGTGGGGGGGGGGGAAGGAATCCTGAAGCTTAAGGCTAGAACAGGGGTGGCCAAACTTGCTTAATGTAAGAGCCCCATAGAATAAATGTCAGACGTTTGAGAGCCACAAGGCAGGCAGGCAGGCAGGCAGGCAGGCAGGCAGGAAGGAAGGAAGGAAGGAAGGAAGGAAGGAAGGAAGGAAGGAAGGAAGGAAGGAAGGAAGGAAGGAAGAGAGGGAGGGAGGGAGGAAGGAAGGAAGGAAGGAGGAAGGAGGGAAGGAAGGAAGGAAAATGGGAGGAGAGAGAGGATGGGAGAGGTGAAAAGAAAGTAACTATAACTTTAAGTGCATTCTCCAAACTGATGTACCAGAGAGTTTCCCCTCCCAAATTGCTAGAGTGTCCAGGAAAACCATAGAGTTTCACCAAAAACGTCTAGAGCGGCTGGCGTGAGACATCACTGGCACGATGACATCACTCACAGGTGACGTCATTGTGCCGGCAATGTTGGGGGAGGTTCCCGCTGCCAGCCCAGTGTGGAGAGCCCCCACTCGGACCGGGGTCTTGGCAGCCTTAGAGACACAAGACCTGAACATCAGATGCTTGAGAGCCGGAAGGAGGGAAGGAAGGAAGAGGGCAATTTTCCTGGCAAGAAGTCAAAACTGACTCGGGGAGGTCTGGGAGCCATTTTCACATCCTCTGCTGCACGAATAGGTTGCAAACACCCAAACAGCCAGTTTGGCATACTGGTTAACAAGTGGTGGGCTCTAATCTGGAGAACCAGGTTGAATTCCCCGCTCCTTCTCCACACGAAGTCAGCTGGGTGACCTTGGGTCAGTCACAGGTTTTCTCTCTCAGCCCCAACTACCCCATGAGGTGCTTGCTGTTCAGATAGGAAGAAAAGGAGATATTAAGCCCGGGGCTTTTTTTTGTAGCAGGAGCTCCTTTGCATATTAGGCCACATACCCCTGATGTAGCCAATCCTCTGGAAGCTTACAGTAGGCCCTGAACGAAGAGCCCTGTAAGGAATTCTAGCAGGACCTCCTTTGCATATTAGGCCACACCCTCCTGTGTGCCGTCCCTTTAAATGTGATGGCCAGAACTCCCTTTGGAGTTCAATTATGCTTGTCACACCCTTGATCTTGGCTCCACCCCTAATGTCTCCTGGCTCCACCCCCAAAGTCCCCAGATATTTCTTGAATTGGTCTTGGCAACCCTAATGGGGACATTGCACCATTGAGAAACTGTGGCTGAATGAAGCCTTTTGGTTAAGAGGGTTGCTCAGGCATCTGTCCGCAACCTGTTTGCCATCGTCAGTCTGGGAGTCAAATGACAACAACAAGAAGAAGAAGATGGAGAAGATGGTGGTGGTGATGATTTTACAGCAATGAAGATCCTGTGAATTTAAATCCAATATCTTCTTCTTCTTCTTCTTCTTCTTCTTCTTGGAGGCCACTTGCGGGATAGGGCGGGATATAAATCCCACAATTAAATTAAATTAGAGTGGGACTTCTGCACTGCCTTCTCCTTTTGTAGCTCACTGACCATAGGAGGCAAAGAGAGGGGTTCTGCCAATAGGAGGGTTGGCAGAAAATCAGTACCCCCTCCAGGAATGGAGATGTTGCACCGGACCTAGGGTTGCCAAGTCCAATTAAAGAAATATCTGGAGACTTTGGGGGTGGAGCCAGGAGGCTTTGGAGGTGCAGCCAGGAGCAAGGGTGTGACAAGCATAATTGAACTCCAACGGGAGTTCTGGCCATCATGTTGAAAGGGACCGCACACCTTTTAAACGCCTTCCTTCCATAGGAAATAATGAAGAATAGGGACACCTTCTTTTGGAGCTCATCGAATTGGACCCCCTGGTCCAATCTTTTCGACACTTTGGGGGTATTTTGGGGAGAGGCACTGGATGCTATGCTGCAAAATTGGTGCATCTACCTCAAAAAACAGCACTCCCCCCTGAGCCCCAGATACCTGCAGATCAATTCTCCATTATACCATTTTTTTTTAATTAATAAGTCTCCCTAGGGAATAATAGAGTTCCCAGAAGACATTTCCCTCCTCCCCCCTGCTTTCTGATGACCTTGAAGAGGGAGGAGGGCTTCCAAACCAGGAGATCCCCTGCCCCCACCTTGGGATTGGCAACTGGACCAACTGAATAACTGAACCCATGCTGTTCTATATTGCCATGTAGGAATGGAGTCATGGAGAACTTCTGCATCTCATTAACCAGCACATTAATTCCTCCCCCCGCCAAGTTTTTAGTTCTTACCACTTTATAAGTAGGCTTGAAAGAGTATGAGGAATGACGGGCGAAATATCTGAAGGCAGAAATGTGACGGTTTCTCCGGGTCAGGAAGGAGGCTTCTGGTATCCTGGGCATATCTTCACCTTCCCCGTGATTAGGAAAATCGGAGGAAATGAAGCAAATGGCAATTAATTTGCCTAACATGTTCAGGTCATAGAAGCCAGCCTTTTTTCTTGGTGAACCGCTGGGTGCTCAATAATGCGCGCCTCACCCTTGGCCACTACTACCTCATCTCATGGAGTTTCTTTGCCGCTTTGGCTTCCAAACTAGAAGAATTGAAAGCAAAACTCCTTCCTGTTTTCAGGATTCCTCCATCCGCAATAGAAGAAAAAGAAGATTGGGGAGAAGATGAAGAAGAAATCTGGCTTATTGGGGACTGACGGCTTATTGAAGAGGGACGGTGGCTCAGCAGTAGAACATCTGCTCGGTAAGCAGTGTTAGGGAATTCTGTTTAAAATTCTATTTCTTTATCTCGAACAGCGCGATGGATTGAATAATCATTGAGAGGCATTTAACATGAAAAAGCAAAAACATATTTATTTCTACAGGGAAAGGGTACTGGGAGGTGAAAATAACAGACACTATAGAACCACATCCTCCCACTAGAAGATCATGTGCTTAATGGAAGACCATTTCCTCCTTCTTCTTGACCTCTCTGTCTGAACAAAGGAAGTCATCTGACTAACTGACCAAACAAACAAAACAGGTTTCCCCTGATTCCAGACCTTGATTGACAGCAGTCAGTATCTTCTTCCCAGGTCATGCAGACAATAGGGAATCAGGCACAGTGTTAACCGTATAATGACTGGAACTTTAGAACATTGCAAAGGACATACAAAACAATACATATTTCCAACACGCAGAAGGTCCCAGGTTCAATCCCCAGCATCTCCAACTAAAAAGGTTCCAGGCAAGTAGGCATGAAAAACCTCAGCTTGAGACCCTGGAGAGCCACTGCCAGTCAGAGTAGACAATACCGACTTTGATGGACTGAGGGTCTGATTCAGTATAAGGCAGCTTCATATGTTCAAGATATTGGATTTATACCCAATCCTATAGCCTGAATCTCAGAGTGGCTTACAATCTCCTTTACCTCCCTCCCCCCCACAACAGACACCCTGTAAAGTAGGTGGGGCCAGTGCTTTTTTTGTAGCAGAAACTCCTTTGCATATTTGGCCACAGAACCCTGATGTAGCCAGTCCTCCTGGAGCTTACAGTAGGCCATGTAAGCAGAGCCCTGTAAGCTCTTAGAGGATTGGCTACATTAGGGGTGTGTGGCCTAATAGGCAAAGGAGTTCCTGCTACAACTAAAGCCCTGGGTGGGGCTGAGTGAGCTCTCCCAGAAGCTGCCCTTTTCCAAACTCACTATGTTATTGCTGTCATCTCACAACCTTTTCACGGTCACCTTGCAGTAGGGTTGCCAAGTCCAATTCAAGAAATATCTGGGGACTTTGGGGGTGGAGCCAGGAGACTCTGGGGGTGGAGCCAGGAGACATTGGGGGTGGAGCCATAAGCAAAGTTGTGACCAACACAAATGAACTCCAAAGGGAGTTCTGGCCATCACATTTAAAGGGACCACACACCTTTTTAATGCCTTCCCTATGTTAGAAATAATGAAGAGTAGGGGCACCTTCTTTTGGGGGTCATAGAATTGGGCCCCCTGGTCCAATCTTTTTGAAACTTGGAGAGTACTTTGAAGAGACTCATTGGACACTACGTGCAAAATGTGGTATCTCTACCTCAAAAAACCACCCCTCCAGAGCCCCAGATACCCCAGGAATTCTCCATTATATGGCCCAGCAGACATTTCCCTCCCTCCCCCCCACCCCGTTTCTGATGACCCTGAAGCTCCGGAGGGCCTCCAAGCCAGGGATCTCCTGCCCCCACCTTGGGATTGGCACCTCTGCTCACGAGTTGCTGAACGTCCAAAGTTTTCACAGTAACACGGGGCAACCAAAGGTTCAAGTTGACCTTCCCACTATGCAAACGACCTCTGCAAAGATTGTGCAACCAACGGAGGGCCTGGGCTCCTTTCACAGCCATGTTGTTCTGTCTCCAACCCGCCCCCTCCCCGCCCCACTTCAGCCTTAAAGACGCAGACACACCATCCCATGAGGAAGGGTTTCCAAGTAGAGACTGAAGCCTCCAGAGGGTGAAAGGCACATGATGCCTATGGGGGCAGGAAGGAGGCTCGGAAAGCGGGAGAAATCCCTGCTGGGACCTGGAGATTAATAGCAATCAAAAAAAATAACTGTGGAAAATCACGAAGAACCAATGGATACAATTTCTAATGCTTTAAACAGAATTCAAAAAGCAGCCGCCAAAATAATTTCATGGGAAATTTAGTAAATGTACAGAACGCTAATATTACTTTACAGCATCTATAAGATCGTATCCACGACAATGCAATTAATAGCGTTACTCATAAATCACAACAAACCATTCGTTAAAGGCCTAAAGTACGTCGTTGCTCCAGAAGGCCCAAAGTTTTGAAAAACGATCCCGCCGCTTCCGTCGCGGTGGATTAGCGCGCTCGTGCGCGCCAACAGTCCCGTGGCCGATATTGATCTTCAATGTTGATTGATGTCTCAATAAGAATTTTAATCCAGCCAAAATCAAGGCTTCAGTTCTTGGGAAAAACAAACCAGTGGGTGCATGGAAAAACCTCTGACGGAGATGCGCATATATCACCGCATCTCCCACTCATCAACTTGCCCAGGTAACAGCCTCACAGCACTGCGCATGGAGAAACGCCACAGTTATTTTTTGATTGAATCATAGAGTTGGAAGGGATCTCCAGGGTCATCCAGTCTTAGAGTTGCCAAGTCCAATTCAAGAAATATCTGGGGACTTTGGGGGTGGAGCCAGGAGATATTAGGGGTGGAGCCAAGATCAAGGCTGTGACAAGCATCATTGAACTCCAAAGGGAGTTCTGGCCATCACATTGAAAGGGACAGCACACCTTTTCAATGCCTTCCTTCCATTGGAAATAATGAAGGATAGGGGCACCTTCTTTTGGGGCTCATAGAATTGGACCTTCTGGTCCAATCTTTTTGAAACTTGGTGGGTATTTTGGGGAGAGGCACTAGATGCTATACTGAAAATTTGGTGCCTCTACCCCAAAATACAGCCCCCCCTTGAGCCCCAGATACCCACAGATCAATTCTCCATGATTTTCTAAGGGAATACATCTCCATAGGGAATAACAGAGTTCCCAGCAGACATTTCCCTCCCCTCCCCCTGCTTTCTGACGACCCTGAAGCGGGGGGAGGGCCTCCAAACCGGGGAATCCCCTGCCCCCACCTGGGGATTGGCAACCCTATCCAGTCCAACCCCCTGCACAATGCAGGACACTTCCCCTAAATTCACAGGATCTTCATTGCTGTCAAGTGGCCATCTAGCAATAGTTTTCACAGGAGTTGTCCTTGTTGTTTGAATCCCCACTCCTCCACTTGCAGCTGCTGGAATGGCCTTGGGTCAGCCATAGCTCTCGCAGAGCTCTCCTTGAAAGGGCAGCTTCTGTGAAAGCTCTCTCAGCCTCATCTGCCTCACGGGGTGTCTGTTGTGGGGGAGGAAGGCAAAGGACATTGTAGGCTGCTCTGAGATTTGGAATGAAGGCAGGGGTAGAAATCCAATATCTTCTTCTTCTACTACTATGCAAAACGGGATTAAAACCAGGGTTTTAATTCTACCTTCTCAGTCACACGTAGCTCGTAACTCCAGAGCTGTCCTTGAAAGGGCAGCTTCTGGGAGAGCTCTCTCAGCCCCACACACCTCACAGGATGTCTGTTGTGGGGGAGGGAGGTTTAAGAGATTGTAAGCCGCTCTGAGACTCTGATTCAGAGAGAAGGACGGGGTATAAATCTACAGTCTTCTTCTCCTCCTCATAAGAACATAAGAGAAGCCATGCTGGATCAGGCCAATGGCCCATCCAGTCCGCCACTCTGTGTCACACAGTGGCCAATATATGTTTCTGTGTATACATACACACACACACACACAGACATATATATATAGCCACATATACTGTGGCTAGTAGCCACTGATGGACCTCTGCTCCATATTTTTATCCAATCCCCTCTTAAAGCTGGCTATGCTTGTAGCCACCACCACCTCCTGTGGCAGTGAATTCCACATGTTAATCACCCTTTGGATGAAGAAATACTTCCTTTTATCCGTTCTAACCCGACGGCTCAGCAATTTCATCGAATGCCCACGAGTTCTTGCATTGTGAGAAAGGGAGAAAAGGACTTCTTTCTCTACCTTCTCCATCCCATGCATAATCTTGTAAACCTCTATCATGTCACCCCGCAGTCGACATTTCTCCAAGCTAAAGAGCCCCAAGCATTTTACCCTTTCTTCATTTTAACCTTTCTTCCTCCTTCTTCTGATCAATTCTCCATTATGACCTTTGGGAATCATTCTCCATAGGGAATAATGGAGTGCCCAGCAAACATTTTCTCTCCTCCGCACCCATTTTCTGATCACCAAACCAGAGGATCCCCTGTCCCTATCTGGGGAATGGTGACCCTTAGCCTGGACCCTCTAGGTGAGGGCATAACTCATTTTACTATTATCTTTATGGAAATAAAAGTTTCAGAGCAAAGTTGTGTTGGTCTGCAGTCAAAAGGCCAGCCTTGAGTCCTGGAACATCTTGAGATCAACAAGTTTTTCAGGGCATGAGCCTTTGAGAGCCAATACTCCCTTCACCAGATATGTAAGGTTCCCCCCAGAATCTGTCACAAGACTTCTTGAGTAGATGCAAAAGAAGCTCTTAATGAGGAATCATTCAGCAAACGCTTGTAGCGCAGAATGGTAAAGCTGCAGTACTGCAGTCGGAGCCCTCTGTTCACGACCTGAGTTCGATCCTGGCGGAAGCTGGGTTCAGGTAGCCGGCTCCAGGTTGACTCAGCCTTCCATTCTTCCAAGGTCGGTCAAATGAATCCCCAGCTTGCTGGGGGAAAAGTGTAGATGACTGGGGAAGGCAATGGCAAACCACCTCGTAAAAAGTCTGCCGTAAAAACGTTGTGAAAGCAGCGTCACCCCAGAGTCGGAAATGACTGGAACGCACAGGGGACCTTTCCTTTCCTTTCCTGTCGCATCTACCCTCTATTGGGACTTCACACTATTCTACATTATACTATAAATCCATAATGAATATATATCAAGGATGGCCAAACTGTGACTCGGGAGCCACATGTGACTCTTTCACACACCCCCACCCTACTGTCTGGCTTGGAGAAGACAATTGTCTCTTTAAACTACTTCCAAACCAAGCCACCCATCAGCTTAGATAATGCATTTAAAATTAAAGTTGCTTGCTTTCCACTTCTTCCTCCCCATCTATCTTCCTTCCTTCCTTCCTTCCTTCCTTCCTTCCTTCCTTCCTTCCTTCCTTCCTTCCTTCCTTCCTTCCTTCCTTCCTTCCTTCCTTCCTTCCTTCCTTCCTTCCTTCCTTCCTTCCTTCCTTCCTTCCTTCCTTCCTTCCTTCCTTCCTTCCTTCCCTCCCTCCCTCCCTCCCTCCCTCCCTCCTTCCTTCCTTCCTTCCTTCCTTCCTTCCTTCCTTCCTTCCTTCCTTCCTTCCTTCCTTCCTTCCTTCCTTCCTTCCTTCCCTCCCTCCCTCCCTCCCTCCTTCCTTCCTTCCTTCCTTCCTTCCTTCCTTCCTTCCTTCCTTCCTTCCTTCCTTCCTTCCTTCCTTCCTTCCTTCCTTCCTCATTTCTGTCTTGTGGCTCTTGAACATCTGACATTCATATCTTGTGGCTCTAAGATATCTGGCTCCTACATTAAGCAAGTTTGGCCACCCCTGATGTACATCAACACTGATATTAAAAGGTAGAGAAAGAAGTACTTTTCTCCCTTTCTCACGATACAAGAACTCATGGTCACTCAATGGAATTGTTCAGCAGTTGGTCTAGAATGGATAAAAGGAAGTATTTCTTCACCCAAATGGTGATTAACACGTGGAATTCACTGCCACATGAGGTGGTGGTGGCTACAAGCATACTCAGCTTCAAGAGGGGATTGAATAAGCATATGGAGCAGAGGTCCATCAGTGGCTATTAGCCACAAGATATAGATGGAACTCTGCCTGGGCAGTGATGCTCTGTATTCTTGGTGTTTTGGGGAGGGGCACAGTGGGAGGGCTTCTAGTTTCCTGACCCCACTGATGGACTTCCTGATGGCATCTGTTTTGTTTTGTTGCCCTTATGTGACACAGAGTGTTGGACTGGATGGGCCATTGGCCTGATCCAACATGGCTCCTCTTATGTTCTTATGTGAGACAGAGTGTGGGACTGGATGGGCCATTGGCCTGATCCAACATGGCTTCTCTTATGTTCTTATGTGACACAGAGGGTTGGACTGGATGGGCCATTGGCCTAATCCAACATGGCTTCTCTTATGTGACACAGAGGGTTGGACTGGATGGGCCATTGGCCTGATCCAACATGGCTTCTCTTATGTGACCCAGAGTGTTGGACTGGATGGGCCATTGGCCTGATCCAACAGGGCTTCGCTTATGTTCTTATGTGACACAGAGTGTTGGACTGGATGGGCCATTGGCCTGATCTGACATGGCTTCTCTTATGTTCTTATGTGACACAGAGTGTTGGACTGGATGGGCCATTGGCCTGATCCAACATGGCTTCTCTTATGTGACACAGAGTGTTGGACTGGAGGGGCCACTGGCCTGATCCAACATGGCTTCTCTTATGTTCTTATGTGACACAGAGTGTTGGACTGGATGGGCCATTGGCCTGATCCAACATGGCTTCTCTTATGTTCTTATGTGACACAGAGTGTGGGACTGGATGGGCCACTGGCCTGATCCAACATGGCTTCTCTTACGTTCTTATGTAAACATTGTCCAGCATCTTCTGGTGAAAACCAGCTGCTTTGGAAGGTGGACTGCATGACATTTTACCTGATCTAGATCCCTACCCTCCCTGAGTCCCACCCTCTCCAAGCCCCCCCCCCCACAGACTCCCAGGTATTTCCCAAATCTGAGTTGTCAGTCCTAGGTAGATCAGAACTTCCCTTGGTGTTTCTTGGGAAAGGAAAAGGAAAGGTCCCCTGTGCAAGCACCAGTCATTTGCAACTCTGGGGTGACGCTGCTTTCACAACGTTTTCATGGCAGACTTTTAACGGCGTGGTTTGCCATTGCAGAGTGTTAAAGCTGCAGTACTGCAGCCCTAAGCTCTGCTCACGAACTGAGTTCGATCCCCGGTGGAAGCTGGGTTTTCAGGTAGCCGGCTCGAGGTTGACTCAGCCTTCCATCCTTCCGAGGTCAGTCAAATGAGCACCCAGCTTGCTGGGTGGAAAGGGTAGATGACTGGGGAAGGCAATGGCAAACCACCCCGTAAAAAGTCTGCCGTGAAAACATGAAAGCAGCGTCATCCCAGAGTCGGAAATGACTGGTGCTTGCACAGGGGACCTTTCCTTTCCTTGCCATTGCCTTCCCCAGTCATCTACACTTTCCCCTCCAGCAAGCTGGGTACTCGGAAGGATGGAAGGCTGAGTCAACCACGAGCCAGCTACCTGAAAACCCAGCTTCCACCGGGGATTGAACTCAGGTCGTGAACGGGGTGTTTCTTGGAGGTCTGGCCAAAAAGTAATCATTTAGGCCTCTCCTTGGTTTATGGCTCTTTCCGTTTGGTGTGGCTCTGTGGCAATTTACAGGAGTGTTTGTTGAGTTCATACTCTCCCTGAGTCCCGGGACCAATAAAACATCCCTTTTCTTTCGCTTGACTGAAGGGAGAGGTGTATATCATTCTGCGTGCTGGAGGCTTAATATCATTTTTCCTGCTCGGTGGAGAAAAGCTAGCGGGACTCAGAAAGAGCAGCTTCTTTGTCAGCAGAAGGGAAGTGACTCTGGGGGAGAGCATCACGATTGCTGACTGAATTGCCTTTACGGCCGATGCTGCGCAGATTGCACTGGCTACCAATCGAGTGCTGGATCCGTTTCGAGATTTTAGTATGGATGTTTAAAGCCTGTGGCGCAGAGTGTTAAAGCTGCAGTACTGAAGTCCTAAGCTCTGCTGACGACCTGAGTTCGATCCCGG